>NW_022204012.1:0-3624 GCF_009176525.2 Contarinia nasturtii | reverse complement strand
AGTTTTGCGGTTCGACGCGCCACCTGTAATATGTCAAATGAACGTACCGAACTATTTCAGTACGCATCTATGTTTATAACAAACAACGACAATAATTTATTACTGGATTTTTATTAATTTTTGTTGCTAAAATAATTTTAAACAACTTTAAATGCATAATAATAATAATATAATTTTCTTTAGTTTAATAAAAGTTACCGAATGTTGATTTTTGCAATTCTTCTCTTGAATGTGATTGAAATGTATAGTCCGACTCCAGCAGCTGAATAAAGATTTTTTTTGTTTCAGTGTAGATATTTCAATAATTTATTCATTTAACACGGATAAAAGTACCGCTTAAAAAAATGAAACATAAAACCAATTTATAAAATAAAAAATGTCTATTCTGAATTTGTTATGTGCACATCGAGCTGCTGAAGTTGCTAGCATAAGAACAAAAATGTCAATTCAAATGGACAGTTTGTAGCGAATGGAAAAATGTAATTTTTTTAGAACATGACCAATTTTGAACCAAATCGTGAATTAATTATTTTTATCCATCCGAAAAAAATAATTAAAAAGAAGATTTTTTGAGTTTTTCAGAAATAAAAATCATTATTGAATGATGCTTTTTGAAAAAACAGCTGCTGGACTCCAGCAGCTGGATGACACTACTGGTACGCGTAGTAGCTGTCAAACATGACGTTTCACTGCTATGGAATATATCGAGAAGAGAGTATGTTATTCAGCGCTTATGGCTGAGTAATATCTGAATAAAAACATACTCTCCGCTCGATATTTTCAATAGAAATGTGGTTGTAGCAATGTAAGTGTCAATGAAAATTGGTGATCTATGAAACGTTCCAATTTTTTAGTGATATTTGACGAAAAAAACACGAGAGTTAATTGAAATAAAGAGGCTTACGTACGCAAGCTGACTTTTCCGCATGGAACCGAAATTTTGGGAATAAACAAAAATGATGGTCTATGTATGGTTGCAGTAACTTAAATTACCGTGAAAACTTGTGAATATTATTTTCTTATCAAAATAAATAATCATACTAAGTCTAAAGAAATTTCAATCCAAAAAATAGCCTGTTCAAAGTTTCACATCATTACAGTACCACAAAGGCAAGTCTTTCATACAAAAATGATTTTTTTTTTCGATTTTTGTATGAAAAGTCTGTGAAAAATTGATTGCATCTTAAAACTAACATCAGATTCGGGTTTCTCGTGCCAAAAAAACAGTCTTTCAGCGTTCAAATTGAAAGAATATCATTTTAAGGCATTTTTCTCATAAGTGCCTCTTCAGAGTCTAAGTTTTACACCGATCAATCAATGTCGTTGAAAATTTGACCAGATTTATTCCTCGTAGTGCCCAATCATCCCGTGAAGTCACATTTTGAATTTCATGTCTGAGCACGAAACCATCGTGTCACCAAAATGGTTGAGAAATGATCAAAAATGTATGGATGTGGGTACTCCATTCGGACCCAAAAAAATTACACCGGTCAACAGATATTGCTCAAAAACTAATCAGCACGTCTCCTAGTAGTCCCAAATAATCCTGCAAAGTCAGAATTTGAATTGAGTTTTTGGAAAAAGATTTATCGAGTTAACAAATTTTGGCAACACGCCACAGGACACAGGACACAGGACACAGGACACATCACACACAGCGACGCACATTAATATGCCCCAAAATCATCTCCAATCGTGTTTTCTACATTAAATATACATAGAAAACATGTTTTGGGATGACTTTAATTTTTTGGCCTAATACAATACCTTCCCTACACTAGGTGTGCGGAAAAGTAAAATAACGACCAGAGATCACATTTTTTCATTCAAACTGAATTATCCGTTACTTAACTAACTTTTTAAGTTGAGATTTACCTAAACGCAAGCATATCTAAACGCAAGCTTTCAATACTTTCCTAAAGGTTATAATAAGATTGTTCAACGCGGCTTTTTCTTACAAAAAATTAGTCATCGCACAATATCATTCAATTTGATTCAACGCATTTGTCATTTGTTTAAATTTGTTTTTCGCTGATAAAAAAAAACAGCGATCTATTATACGTTGTCATTTGTAATCGAAGTAAGTGATAGTTCGAACTATAGAAATCATTTCGTAATTTTACGATGATTCTTCTATATACGTAGTTTTTTTAACGTACGCATGGAGTGAGACCATACAATGAGTATTGATAATAATAGATGAATCACCAATATTACATGAGTGTTTGGAACGCTCGACTGTTCACGCTTGGATCGGACCAGTGCACGAAAAGAACCGATTCCAAACTATAAACAAAACTATTTCAAGATGCTCATTTTAACCTAAGACCTGTAGAATCTGTACCAAACTAAATATTGTATATTACAGAGAATTTAAAATAATAAAATCAAGCAAATCGACATAGGTGTATGTGTGTATGTATATTATTTGAAACAAAACAATAACACACCGAAGACAATTGAGTGAAAGAGCATATATATGTGAGTAATACATGTATGACTGTACTATGTTTTCTTCTCTTTTTCATTTACTACATTTATATTCGTGGAATGAAATATTTCAAATTCGTGGAATGAATGTGTACCTGTTTGCATTTGACTATCTCAAGAACGTAAGCATTGAATGATTGTTAAAAATCTTCATCATGGTTTGGTTTGGGTTTAGCCAATTTACTTCCACATTACTGAATTCTAGAGCAGATGCTTCGATTATGGCCCGAAAGTATATATATAAATCTGTGAATACAAACTGCGAATGCAATAATAAAAATATTATTCATATTGATTGCGTGTGTGTATATGTGCGTCCCGCTTTATGTCTTGAACTGTTCGCGATTAAACTGGCGTCGCAGTCTATACGAAACCGTTGTACACTACAGACGATTTTCAATCATTTTTCCGGTTAATTCTATATCGTATTTTTGTTACAATATGGCTTATCCACAACTCAATCAAGTGAATGTTGTTACAGGTGAGTGAAATTTTAAATAAAATAAAAAACGTGTTAATGGATTTTATATATTTAAATTAAAGCAGAAAAATTAAGAATTTCTGCAGGCTTCCGGGCCCAAAAGAAATCAAAGCAACCAATACAAAGAAGCCATAAAAAATAAATAACTTTTCGTCATAAGCCCTACAAAAAAAATCTTTGCATGTGCAACACGTATATAATTTACTAGTATAACTATAACAATCACTTCTATCTGCTGAAAATAACTAAGTGATTGATTCATCCCATATCTGCTTATATTACAATGGATTTGAATCCATTTCATTCCGACCCATTCATTTCATTGTTTTCGAAAGACAAAAGAATCTGTTTCGTGAGTGATATTACGCAAAACTTTCGTAACCAGTGTGGGTATATTAATTAAAATGCAATTGACAGCAATCACGTTGTGTGCTGAATATTATTCTCTATTCAGCGATTTCAATAAATGTAACGAGCATTTTCCATTGGTTTGTGATTAAATTTCTACTGCGAAATTCAATTGTTTACGAATTCTTTTGATTAAAATCTCCCAGTTGTCAGCTTTAGATGTTTATTCGAAAAAAACATAGAATACTCGATCGATCTTGTAAAAAATACCAGTGATGGTTTTTTCCTATCTGAATAGCGCTGCT
>NW_022204011.1:0-10148 GCF_009176525.2 Contarinia nasturtii | reverse complement strand
GATGTGATATTGTTTAAACAAAACAATCGATATACTTGAAACAAGTGATAAGCTAAAATCTTGATAAGTCAAGTCCCGGTTTTGGTATTTATAAACAAACTTTTACAGCTGATAAAATTTGATTAGACGGTTCATTCATTGATTTCCGTTATAGAGTGAACAAAGAGACGGACATCCTGTAGAGTAGAAAAAAAAGAGTACTTCGCAAAACAGACATATCTCAAACCATTTTATATAAGAGAGATATGCTGTTTTTTTTATACTATTAGAAATATTGATACGTATTTGTGTGTTTTTTTTTCGCATTCTCTTCTGTGAGAGGTGATAAATCGTGGCATACTTTGACTCATTGGAGAAATCGCACGATTTCAGTATGAATGCTAGTTCTCACACATACATGCTGAGTTCGCCCGACGTAATTTAATTAAAACAATCCAGTTAGTCGTTCCAAATGTGTCATCCGGTTAATTAATTGTAATTGATTACACATCAAAATCGTGTCTGTCTGTGTGAATGTGTGTACCACACGTTTTGCAGCGCGTTGATTGCGTCGATACAATTAAAATATTTTCACACTATCATTTCATCGAATCGGTTGCGCCAATCGTGTAAGATGCACCTGAATGTGATTAAATCGGTGATAAAACATGACGTTGATGGAGAACGCTTTGTTATTTTTGACAAATTAAAATAGATTTGCTAATGATTACAATTAAGAAATGTTGCAAAACAATTTTCATGAATTAAGGGAAGTTGTTTGCTTTTATTTTGTCTCTATTTCTTTCGCCAATTTAAAACGACAAAAGCACGCAACTGCATCAAATTATGAGGAAACTGCACGCAAAATCCACTTTCGAACAATTACTCATTAGCAAATAGATACACAATTGCGAATGTCTCTCACACACAGTTGGCTTCGTTTGTGTTTCGTTCTTCTTGTGTTTTTTTCGCTGCTGCTGTTGTTGCGCATATCAAACAAACGTTTTAATTGTTTTGCCACTCTCATCATCAGCGTTAGTCGCCAATGTTTTTACCAGAAACAGCAGCTCTGGTTTCTTTTTCTCGCTCCCCTGTTGAGTGACATAACTTTGTAAATCTCAGTGTAAATTGATGCAACGCTGTAACAAACAGCGCGTTTATTTGTTTACGTTTTTTTTTTATTTTTTATTCAAAATGTAAATAGATCATTCCAATGTTGAATGACGACGTGCAGTGAATGTATGTTGCAAAGTGCATTCTTTCTCGACGAAGAAACAGAAAAAAAAACTCAAAATGGAAACGAATCATACGCGGGCATATTTCAAGCAAAAAAGAAGAAAATACCGAGCACTATACCAACGGTATTAATGGGAAATTATGTAATTAATTTGAAAAGGGAAAGAAATACATGCGGCAATAGTACTCTAACGGCTGGCAATTCAGCAAAATCAAAAATAATTTTCACATGCACCGGTTTGCATACGAAGACGAAACACTTTTTCCAAGAAAAGATAATAATAAATCGAGCTGATGTGGATCGTTTTTGTTTTCCTGACGCATTGTAAATGTAAAACAATGAACATTAAATTACAACAACAAAAAAACAGAGAGAAGAAACAACAAATCAAACGGTATTTTTGTTTACTTTGCACCGTTTCAAAATTGTATAGATAACTCTAACTAATGAGCAAGGTAATGGTTTTGATTACAAAGCAAACCTTTTGGCTGAGATTCGTATTCGTTTCGTTCAATCTGAAATGGTAGCAAATTCGGTGAGTTTTTCCAGATAAGACTCAAATTTGCCGGATTGCAAACAGACTTATTATGAAATCGAATGATCGCTCAATATTTGATTGACAAATTGATGCATAACAACTATTCAATTGGTATTTTGTGAGATATTCCAAAGGAAATCGAAATTTATTTTCGTTACACATCAATGAGAATTGAAGAAAATGCTTTGTGCATACATACTTAACAGAAAAATCGGAATATTTATTACTTTTAACCTATTTGCATTTCCATTTCCATTGTTTTATACACGGTTTGATTAATACGGCCCATTGTACAATGACGACAATATTGAATGACCATCTTGTAAAATCGACGATGCGAAACAGTTGTTTTGTTGTGTGTTTCTTGTTTTTTTTTACGATAAAATATTATACTGAATTTTATATGCGCTTGACATTTATTGTATTCAAGTGTGTTCACATGAAGGAGCACACACACATATGGTCATTTTTCTATTAAATTACATCTAGGCCTTTAAGATTTTCAAGCAGTTCCGCATGAACTCATTGAAAACAAAAGAACACTTGAACACGTATTCGCTTCACACAGGCCCGGGTTAAATGACGGTGAATCGAATAATAACATAGGCAAATTAAAACTCTATACACATTCACATGTCTCTCTTTTTCTCTCATTCTGTCTTCTTCTCTCATTCTCTTGACTAAAATACATAATTTTTTATGGTAATTTCTAAGTACGCCAAGATCATGTCAATAATATAATTACAGAGACGGTTAGAATTTATTGAAATCACAAAGTTTTTCGAATGTTGTAGAAGCCAGAAGCAACACTGCTATCGATGGCATATATTTTTCTATGTGTGTTAGTGTAAATTTAGTGTGCCATCGCGCAGAAAAACTCGTTCAAACCATTCAATCAAATTTATAGACACGGGACGATTAAACTGGATTTGTAGCAGTAAAGACGAGTTCGTTCAATTGGCAAAAGATTAAAACTTGAGATGAATACATTGATCTCATTCTTCAGTTACTCGAACACGAAACTCTATTATCGCTCATTATCGATACCGAAACGTAACACAGATAAAGCATTTGCAGTAGAATTGATAACAAACTGCATGTTTCCTGATTTTTCTTAAAATCCAATTTCATAAACGACAGAACGCAAATGATAACGCTCAAAGGAAAATGTTGCAAGCGATAATGTGCTCTGCATGTAACCGATAAAAACTCGATTTACCATTTACTAATCGATGCATTCGGTGTACCGTTTACAAAATCATTCTCTTTTACATTTTCAAATATCATAGATATCGAGACGATTTCAAAGGCCAAGAGGATTTTTAAAAAGAGCACCAGAATCGATTTTAAACGAATTTACTGCATGCATTCCGTCTGGGTCTGCCACTATGATTTGCCTTGCGTCAGTTGGTTAATCAAGTGTTATATGACTGTGAGTGTGTGTTTTAGTTTTCTGTGGCGTCTTCGTCGACTTCAATCGAAGATGAATTGAGAACATGACACAACACTTTTTGTTTTGTTTTTCGAATGAGTATTGTTTTTCATTTGTTTTATTTCGAAAATTCATTTTGTGTTGTTTGAAATTGAGTTAGACAATGAGCAGTTGAGGTGAGTCGATCGAAAACCATTCGAAATCTAATTTTTATTTGATTTGATTTCTTCGTGCCGCCTTTAAGTGAAAAAAAAACCAACACATTGCTAGCATACGGTGTTTGATTGCCGCAGAAAGATTTCAAAAAACCTTTCGATTGATTGATTTCCATAATATTTTGTAATTATAAATTGAACATCAATTCGAACATAAAACACACACACACATGAAATCCACACATAAAATATAACTGTATGGAGTTTTTATGTGATATAAAAGTCGAAACCAATTACAGAATTCTTGACAATTAATTGACCGAGGATTTGAAAGCTGATCGAAATCTATCGGAGCTCATTAAATCACGTAAAGAGGATTACATCAAAACTCATTTTTAATGATAAATTTCCACTTATCAATTATAATCTTGATGCTGTACATCGATTTTATTTTGGAATAAAACAAAATTAAATCGCATTGAAAATGGCTTTTAAATTAAAAATAAATTATTATTGAAGAGTTTCAATTGCAAACTTGTTTATCGAATTCCTAAATATATCGAAATCTTGGCAAAAACGGTTTTCAATTCTGCGTTGTACCATAGACCCAGACACCGAATGAAATTCGTTGTTTACCTAAATCAGAGCTTCGATCCCCTCAGATGGGAGCCATAAAATCGAGTGCACAATGCTTCCATTTCAATACACAATTTTTTGATCCGTACGTAGGATGACCGTTAAATCCAGTTCGAGTGCGCCCACATTTCCAATACAATGGCAGATCGGAGGAAAAAAAACCGCGTGCAATATGCAAAGTAATCGAAATCAATGCGAAATAAACATGTGAGAGCGTGAAGAGAGCCGGCGGCAGTAAAATTTAATGCAAATGCTAGCAATATCACGGTGATAAGCCACTGAAAATTAATACGTTTTATGGCATTAATTGCATTGGAAGACGCATAAAATGCAAAATCGACAATTCGTGTGCGATGCTCATTGCTCTTTATCGTGAAACAGGCAGAGTAAAAGAGATCGAAGTATGATGCCGCTATAGTTTTACTGTGATTTACGTTACACACATGAATCCAAACACAATAAAATTACAATCAGCAAAACCGTTAGTGTTCCATGCATTTGAATTCAAATTGCTGGCAAACGATGAAAACAACAAAAATGATTTTTTTTGCCAACATTAAAATTTGCTTGCGAGGCAAACAATTTTCGACGATAAAGTCATAATGTGCGTGAGTTAACCATCGTTTTATTCGACACTAATAATGATATTGTTATTGCGCCTCGAAGCAAACATTGACAAAAGGTGTAATTTCTTCTTTTTTCTCTTGACTGGAATTTCTTCAGTTCCATAGCGCATGGCGTGCCGTTAAAAATGCTTAAAAATTATATAATTGATAATGAAATTTTGTGTGAGTGTTTTTGCTGTTGTTGTCTTGCACATACCAATTTCGAGTTGGCGGAACGTTGATCGCTCTATCGAATGACACACACATGACATTTTGAAATTTCACTTTCGGGTCGACAATTTTTGTGCAATTCAACGCAATTAAACCATATTTTGTGAAATGTCAGCGCCAAAACAAGGGATCATCGTAATAATAATAAATAGAGAGAAAATAGAAATGTGATTGACCGCAACACTATAAAAATGGTCATTTCCCCAATCGTTTCGGCAATGGATAAACATTCCAATAAAATATAAACAGGAACTGTCGATAACAACAACAACTGCTCTGAGAAAACTCAGATGTTAAAATTCAAAGTAATAAGAGAAAAATTCCATTTTAACATGGAGAGATTTTTGAACATGGTAAAATCTCATTTTACCCGCAACACATTTCTTTGTGGGTAAAACCGCATTTTAACATGTGAAAAAATCTCTCCTTGTTAAAATGACGACAAAATGCCATTTTAACATGGAGAAATTTTGTCACATGTTAAAATGCCGTTTTACCCGCAAAGAAATGTGTTGCGGGTAAAATGAGATTTTACCATGTTCAAAAATCTCTCCATGTTAAAATGGCATTTTGTCGTCATTTTAACATGGAGAGATTTTTTCACATGTTAAAATGCGGTTTTACCCACAAAGAAATGTGTTGCGGGTAAAATAAGATTTTACCATGTTTAAAAACCTCTCCATGTTAAAATGGCATTTTTCTCTTATTACTTTGAATTTTAACATCTGAGTTTTCTCAGAGTGACGAACACATTACTCGCTCATGATTATTATTAGCTTAATTCATATTCTGTATGTGCCATGAGCGAGAGAAATGCGTTTGAAATTGAACAAAAACGAGCAACGAACAAAAAAAAAACACTCAACAACAACTGGTAATTGAAGTGAGAAATAGGAACGGTTTATTGCATTGCGGCGCAGACAATCAAACATATGCAACAGAAGTAGAGATAGAGAGAAATGAGACGATTTCTTCGAAATGAGAGTTTCGAACTACCAAATGAAAACAAACAACATTAATCCAATTGAGATCATAAATGCACTAGCTCTCACTCGCTACACCAATTGTTCACAGCACAATGAAATGATATACTGCTGCTAATATGCAAAGCAGATGAATTGTGCATCGCCTAATGAACCTACCATGAACGATTTCAATTAAAAATAGATCAATGAGCTTCATATCGGCAAATGTATGCGCCACATAAAAACAATCGAGTTAACGAAAATTAAACAAACAAAAGGAAATGAAATCACACGAATATGAATCAAGCAAATGTACGTGCCGACGACTGTCGACGAATAAAAAAAACACAAAAAATGTCTATTATAAAGCGGAAAAACTGAGAAGTAGGTGAGAGTAGGTGAGAGGAAATCAGCACCACAAAAGGAGTGAGCTCAACATCAACTCTCACATCTCTATTCTTAGTTTGGTATTTGCAACTTGATTCTACATCTCTCTTTTTTTCTCCTCTCCAACAAGTGTGGAATTGTACTGAATACGACTTAAGAATTGTTGTTTCGTTGCGCTAACAATCTAATTAAGATTGTGTTCACACACAAAAATAATAACAGAATGAAGAGAGAGAAAAAAAAATGTTCAGTTATTGCGATTGTTTCCGAATAGAAACTTGCAACCTACATATTAAATATAGTGGGTATGTGTTCGAATTTTGTTTTTGTTTTTATCTGATTTGCCAAGCAATCGATATAAAACTGGATAAGAAGCTGAAAACAAAGATACATTACGAAAAATTCCAAATAGTGTTGTTGAATCGAAAACAGTTCTCTTAATAGACATACAATATACAATCCGTTCCGTTTCTGAGGCTCATTTTCTAAAACTCTCATTCCATCTTATTAATTAAGTATACAATGTTACAGTTGTTTCTATGTTTCATTTGTCTAATTGTAAAATTGTTTCTTGATACAAGCTTCGATACATACACATCTATGTAGGATCGCTCATTTTCAATTGACGCCGCTCTCCCATCTGAGAATGAGATTGATTTTTAATGGAAATGTGTTGCGTTGCACAGTGGCGAAATTGAATTTGAATGGGAAGAGGAAAAAAAAATATATAGTTGAACAAGACAGCCAAAGTCATTTCTTTATGATATTGAATGATGCAAACTGTGCGAAAAAATTCCGAGACTGAAAACCCCAAGTGCTTACGATATTACGCATGTAATATGCTGTCGACTTTGATTGATACCATTTTGAAGGTTATTCAAAGTTTATGGCAACGCTGCAGGGAAATTGCAACGGAGAAAGATGAAACGAACAAAAAAAAACGCATGTGGAAGTGTTAACTAAATTGCGTATTCGTTGTTAACTTTCTAAATGGCCATTTATTCACTGCATGCGATTGTTATTTTATTGTAGTTATTATAGTGATTGGATCAAAGTTGCGTTTGTGCGGTGTGTTCATTTTAGTGCGATGTATTTGACAAATGTCGGTTCGTTTAATTGCAAATATACATGTGAATTATTTTTTTTCTATGCAGCTTTTGTTTGTTTCCTCTCTCCCTCTTACTCTCTCTGTCTCTCTTTTTATCTTTTGCTTAAAACAAAACCAACTTCTTTTATTCACCATCATTTGTTTTTCATGCACATACATTTCCATGTTCCAGTAAAATGGTAAACGCATAAAAGGGAAAATGTTTTTATGTCAGCGCATTGGCGCAAAATTCGAAAGCTCGAATATTTGCAAAACCATCATGTGCATACCTAATTTGAAAATTCACATGAAAATTCGCCTATGTGAACGATATGCTCGCATCGTTGCCGTTTTTCTTCAAAAAAAAAAAACCAAACACAAAGCGCATACAACGAAAACCATGTACATCGTCGCAACATTAATTACTTTTCACTCAAAACAATTGTTATTGTGCGTATGTTCGACGCAGATAGAGAGCGAGTGCACAAGCAAAATGCTAGGCAAAAAGTCAACTAAAAGCAGTTACATTTGCGTACATATGCATACAAAAAATGGTACTCACATGCTCAGCCCGCTGGAACCGACACATCACATGTTTCTGTCTGTTTATTTAACGAGAGAAAAATAAGAGTCAAGAGTGAACGAGAGGCAGAGATTTAGAGAAAATTACAAATTTCCCATCGATACCTAAACAACCAAACAATCAAAACATTTTACCAAATGCTTAACAATCATCAATGTTCCTCAATTGGTTTCTCAATTTGGATAGGCTGGCTTTGTTCAAAGCACATTAGCGACTTAAAAAAAGTTATTTCCTCGATGGGGAAGAAAATACATAAAAACCATCTTATATATCAATACAATTAGTGAGATCGTAATATTAATCATCGAAAGCCGGGTGACGACTTGACTATTTCGTAAAATAGACTGATTTTTATGACTGATCTTGTGAAATCGCTGGTATCATAAAATTTAAAGTCGTTGTGCTGATTTATATTGATTTGAGCATTGGGCTATAAATGGTGTAATGGGTCTATGAGTCGATTTCATCGATTACACTTACCTAATATCGTGTATATGTGCATTTTGTTGCGGTCGAGTGTAAATGAAGGCGAGTCATCGTCTCATTGCTGCTCACCAATTGTTCAAATGTTGTTCCGAATGAATTTAATAAAGCATGACGCATTTGGTCTACAAAGTCATTACGCTGCAATTGGTTCGTCGGCATATTGGCAGAAGTTTCGTGCTAAACGTGAATATCGTGCAGCCAGTGCACGGAAAATCGCGTTTAAATTGAGAGAGAGAGGGGGGGAAAGAGAAAAATGGTATGCATTTTAAAATAAAAAGTAATTGAAAAAAAATATGAATAGGCATGCAAAGGCAGTGGCCGCAACAATGAAATAGAAATGAATGAACACACAAACTGGCAACGCACAATCGCTTCAAAATGCAGAGTTTATAGTAATAATAACATAGCACTATGAAAAAAATAGAATAATTTGCTGAGTAGCCGTTGATTTAAACTTCTAAAATTAACCTCAATTAATAAATTAAAGAGAGAGAGAGAGAGAGAGAGAGAGAAATGCACCAGCAACTACAACGGCGCGCGCACATCAACTTATGCCAAAGCAAAAACGGCAGAACAGTAAAGAGCATAGAGCCAAGAAATGTATGTGCACAAAACAAACGATAAACGAAACATGCGTGCATACAAAAAATATAATAACAATTGCTGTTGTTGTTGCTTATTTTTTGTTCAAAATAGAAACTTCAACGCAAATTATGCATATTATATGTATACATATTATTATGGAATGAATGGTCACCAAGAGCACACACGATGACATTTTTTTTAACAATGTGGATTTTCTCCTTTTCGATTCTTTTTATTATTATTTTTCTTTCTGTTTTTCAACCGTTTGTCGCATTCTTGTCTATTTCTGATTGTATCTGACGCAGACACAATTCAATGGAAACGATGATGCACATGATGTATCGACCATTTTATTTATATGGTCTTGATACGGCAAACAAACATGGCAGTGTTATAGCTGCCACTATCGATCTGAATTACTACGATCAACGTCATTGGTGTGCACATCGACCGCTGTCGCTTCTTTTGCATTAATTAAAACGTTACGACCAAGCGATATCAATTCGAAATATATAAATATGCTGATGAGAAGATGCAAAGACAAATAAAAAGAGTTATAACATTTGTAAATATTGATTGAAAACGCCATCTGATGCATGCCGATCAAGTCCACCATAATTCTATAACATTCGAGTGGGTCTATATCTATTTCAAATTGAAATGTTCATTGGCGCATATTTGCATGTTGCAACTTATTTTTAGTTGACATTTGTAGTTGCCGCGACCAATCAATACTCGATCATCTATAAATTACCTTAATCGATATACGGCGCAATGTGTTCATCTAAAAACGGAATGTTCCCTCGAATCTAATAACAGTAACAGTATTCAATGAAACGATGAAAACATTTGTGTCTATCTGCTTTCGATTGAGAAATTGAATAGCGGCAATTTATTCAGTTTTCTAATTTGTTTTTTTCTTTCTCGTCTTTTTTTTTATTATATCAATATTCATCCAAAACCCACATCGTAAATATGCATGAATTTTATTATTTAGATAAACGTGTTGTTGTTGGTTTTTTTTTGTTGTTGCGTTGAATGAAAATCGAAATTAATGAATTAATTTATAACGAAAAATAAAAAAATCGAATAGTGTGTGGAGTCGGTGCACATATGACGGACCGTTTGAGCGGAGTAAATGTTTTTGTTTTTAACTTGGCATAAATTTCTTACTCAATCACCCTCCACATGGATCCAAAGCCACATGTGCAAATATTCATTATTATTATTTGCGTTTCATTT
>NW_022204010.1:0-4152 GCF_009176525.2 Contarinia nasturtii | reverse complement strand
TCGATTGCATTGTGGTGCTTCTCAAAATTCAATAAATGAAAGTCACTCATTGTGCATTGATACAGCTCCACATCATTTGTCCAGATTAAATCAAGCATACGACCATTTTGGTTGTAGCATTTGTTTATCTGAAAAAGACCAAGATCGTAGCAAGTATCCAGCACTATCTTCTCTTTTTCACTGGCCGCATTGATAGCAATTGCTATGTCCGGGTCCTCATTATCGTCAACAAACCAAATCAATTTGGGCAAATTAAAATCACCGGAAACTACTAAAACATCATTTATACTTAACTTCGATGTAATTTCTCTCAATGCATTCATGTTGTTTTCATATACCTTGAGTGTTGAGTCTGGCCGAATATATAATTCTACCAAAATGATATTTCGTTTTAGTCCAGATACTTTTACCCAAATCTGTTCCGCACCGAACAGGTCACCCGTCCCAATGCAAACCGACTTCAGCTTGTTGTTAACAGCGATCAAAACTCCTCCTCCATTCTCCTTGCGATGAACTTGGTCCCTCTCAGTGTTTGGTGACCGATCACAACGATATACATCGTACATCTGCGGAAACAAATCATTCGAATTGATGGCGTCATTCAGATGAGTCTCTCGCAGCATGTAAATTTGCGAATGGTGCACTAGAATTTCCGCCACAAACTCCGGAATTTTTGTTTTTAATCCATTTACATTTTGTGAATGGATAACCAGCTGTTTTGAATATTTTTCATCATTAAAATTGTGTGTAGTACTCATTTCTCCCTTTGGAGAACATATACAGTAATTATTTAAATTACCTGAGTGACCACTCTCCATTTCCATCGATGAAAAATTAACAGCTGAGTTTGTTGTGGCATCTAATAGTGGTTTCTGGATTGCCAGCGTTGAGCTGGCGGCCGAAGTCCCCTCCGAACACGTTGAAAATCCTTAAAACCATTCTCGAATTCAATAAAACAAGAGCGGCAATCACAATCATCAAAATGCGGACTAGCTCTCGGCAAAACATCCATAAAATGACGTTGGTTATTGAAATCGTCATTCCAATGGCTTTTGAACACGTGGTCGATCGATGAACAGAAAGGTTAAACCGTTTAACTTAAATGATACTTTTAAAATAGCGACATGATATTTAAAATATAATGCTATGGATCCAGGCGAAAATCATGTAAATGAACTGATCTACTCGATTAAACATTTTCTATGTATATTTTTTTAATATTACATTTCATTCTTTGTGATCATACAATCAGCGTAGACTAATGTGTACCCAATTTTGTTCAAATTAATTTGATATTCCCGTTCCAATTTCATTTTCTCCATCGAATTAGATTCGTTCTTTTGATTATTTTCAACATTATGCGGACAATTAGTGATATTTATTAGTTCATAACACAAATTGTTTTTTGAAGTCTTGACAAATAACCTGTTGCTAAATATACACGATGCGGTTAAAATGGTTTTGGACATGAAAACCTTTATAAATTCAACACGTTGTTGCACTTCTACATTGCAACGTCATGATCACAAACCATTCTCCGTCGACAATTTTATTGCGCGTTCATTTTGTACGCTGATGACGTACTTAAATATGTGTGTACATATTTCGTGATTCACATGAATTTAGATTCTTAAATTCTTAATGTCATTGTCGCATCTTACGAAGGCGCATTCAACATAAAAGGTTCCTTTATGAATCCACAGGATCATATTACACAAAAGGGGTTGAAGAGCCAATAGCTGAACAGTCACGCTGAGCCAGCAGTAATATGGCCTTATTTTCAAAACACGCCAAAGGAATTATTATCTTCTTTGAAGGAAAGCGTATTGCCAATGACGATGACGATGACGACGACACGACATGTAAGTAACTAATACCTTCCTACTGTATTTCCACACTCATTTGATTATTCTTTGTATAAATTATGGTTCAAACACAAAATAACTAAACGCAAAATAGCGTGCAAGTGAACTTTTCAGTTCACTGGGTCAGGTTTTTTCTCTCATTCATTTCAAATTATTGTTGTTTAACGCCATACATGTGCAAATGTATGTGCTGATGTTTTGTTTTTATATGACTGTGGCTATTCCGATTTTAGCCACAACAATAATATTGAAAAACGCATGCATGTAATCATGTGGTATTGATTTGGATTTCAATCCTTTCATACTGCTAAAGTGACTGTCAAATTTCGCTTTTTAAATTGAATGTTTCCCGGATTGATTATTTAATCGTCCTTCTTTCATTGACTGCTTATTCTGCGTCCACATTGACGCAAAAATGACGTAGTATCATCGATTTGGACACGTTTCGTATGTTTATATAGTACCTTTTTTTATATAGAGTCATCGATTTTTTAGACCAAAATTTCAAATATCTCAAAAATATTTTTGGTATCACTAGATGGCACTTTAAGCTACGACACACAACAAATTTGACAGTTCTCAAATCAAAGATTGTCCTGTGTATTGCAAAATACATTAAAAAGTCAAGAGGGTTAGACAAGCATCTCTTCAAAAACCCATATTTTTAATGTATGACCACATACTTATCAATAGAGAATCTTTATATAGCTTCAAAATGGTAGTAGATTGGTCTCTCTACCACCAAATCTTCAATTTTGGCTCCCTGATGGATTTATGAAACAAAAATTGATTTGATTTGCAGAAGGAATTTTATTTTTTCTTATTCAAAGAATAACTAGGCTCTGTGAACGGGTTAGGCTAAAATTTCATCAGCACTTTCAATAAATAGAAAGGATTTTGTTCTAGTGTCGCCATCTATGTGTTAGTCCCGGGACTTATTGAGTCATGTGTTACATATATTTTGCTATAGATTCACGAGAAAACTGAATCTGACGATATATGGAATAATGATATCGTAATGATTTGAAAGTATGCACAGGTTAATTTTGTATCCTGATAATAATAAAAGAAGTTTCAACGCAAATTAAAGATAACTTTCAAATTGAAAGTTTCAATAGAATATTTTTAGACATAAAATATCACTTTTGGTAGAAAAATGGAATGATGACCAAAATAGACCATAAATGTTTAGTTACATGTTTTTTTTATCTGAATTCTTTTATAAGTTGAGGATTATGCTTGAGTTTCATATGCCATATGGTATATGTAGTATTGTGTATACTTTTGTTGATATACATTTTAAAATACTTCTGCCGCATAAAGCACACGATATTATTAGCTGCTATCATCTGATCGACTTGGAATTAAAAACGAATGAAAAATACGAAAGAATTTCATTTAAATTAGGACTATTTGCAACATTTCTTTATGTATTCTTCGTCATTGTTGCTGTCAAAATTCACATCTGATCTTTTGGGGTAAATACAGAAAAAGGTGACAACGACTCAACAAAAATATGCGCGCATTGAGGTGGTGATTAAACTGCAACCTACAGCGCATTCATTATTAAAAATGCCGATGCTTACTCACCATGATCCAACAAACAGCTGACACATTTTTTCGTCTAAATGATATTAAAGGTATGTTGTTTTACTGTTCACAATGTCCACTTATTATTACTATACGTTATAATTCTGTATATCATTAAATTTACTCACATGTAATTTATTTTGTGACTTTAGTATTATGTTCCTTATGCGATAATAGTACAAGATGTAAGACCATCTACATGTAGCATTCAAGTCAGTTGAATTATTTATAACCTTGATCGCAATGCAACGTGCAGAACGTTTTAGCAGAACAAATTTTCGTCGTATACCAAGGTATCGATATTGGCAGAACACCAAATAGTGAAAAGGAGAAAGTGCGAGCAAAAATGAATTTTAACTTGAAATTTTTTAGTTACTCTATATCAAATTACCTGCATTAAAAAGCAGATAAGAATTTAATAATAATTTTGTAGTTTTTCATTCTATTGTTTCTCTTTTATTTCCAATAACGATTCGCAATTTCAAATTGTGACAGTGTTTTTCGTATGCTTCTCTTCTCCTTCTTCTTCGTTCTTTTAAATTATATTATTTCTCTTATATTCTCATTCGCTACATTACAAAGAAACAAAGTCAAATTACAGCGTTTGTGAGCATTGTTTACATTTTTTCAGTCATCTTTTACGATGAATACAGTCGTTCAAATTCACCTGCTTCATTTTTCTGTTTTTGTATTTATC
>NW_022204009.1:0-3391 GCF_009176525.2 Contarinia nasturtii | reverse complement strand
TCCTAAAACACCCAGAAAACATGTTTTTTGAGGGTGTTAATTTTTCGACCGATTCCAATACTTTACCTTACACACTAGGTGTGTGCGGAAAAGTAAAACGAGGAAATCCGCAAGGAATACAAAAAAACTGGCTTTGAAAAAGATTGAAAACCTCTTAAACTGCGATGTTCATCGAACTTAATAGCTGCCATACATTATGTGATGCATTTCTGGCAAGTAATTAGGTTTATTGATCACTTTTTCTGCGCTCATCCCGTATTTTCTTCGATTTTTTTCCATCTCCAAGTCTTTCACTTGTTTTGGTTTGCAAACATACAAGGATCCGTAAATTTGCGCTAATCGTTTTAATCGCATTTGTTTGCCTGCATCGCACAAGCATGCAGAACGGTGAAAATGGCGAAATAATCGCTGTTAATTTATTAGAAATAGTTATAAATGGTTTTCACATTGAATGCGGATTAAATGAACGAACGGAAGAGTGGAAATTGATTGACTGAAGCCTTTTTTTGTGCTTCGCATTTTATTCAGTTTTTAAAAGAGTCCATCGCTTGATCCATCGTGGATAGGTAGCCAGAGAAAAAATCTAGGTGAATTTTCTCCATTAACGTGGATTTGAGCGTCTGATGACGAAAGTGGATTTCTTAAATTCAATTTCAATGGAAAAGTTCACTTCCGTTGTGCATTTTTCTGTAACTTGCGCAAAACCAAGTTAAATCAAGAAATTGCATTTTATTATTTAATTTTATGAAACGAAAAGAAAAATTGACTGTGGGTTAAGAGAGTGTGTCTTGTGTATGCGAATCGCATAAGTCACGTCACAATGTAATAAAGAACCAAGCATATTGTGACATAAATAAAAATTCGTCCGTACTCTAAATTTACTATGTGCATACTCGAGGTGGAAATTAAAATGGCATTGATGATGGTAGCTATCATCCTCGATGGGAATGTCGAGACATAGTTTGCGAAGAATGGAGTTGATGGGAAAAAACATCGCGCGTTTAAATGTAAATTATTCAATTTTAAACCATTTTAATTTAGTGCGAATGGAGTTTTTGCACCGGTTGGTTCGGTTCCAATTTCAACAGCGTTGCAAATGACGGTGTGGCGTTGTTCACGTTTTCGTTTCGCATCGATTTTTAGATCGACTTGGACACAACGTTTGAGTTGGAAATACATACATAGCAATGTTATATTTTGGCCGAGAGTGGAACACTGTTCGACTGGATTTTTAATTGGTCGCTAATGAGAAAACTATTTAAATTTATAACACAAGTTTTAAACTAGCTTCGGGTTTTTTAACTGACTAGAGCACGACGACGTACATCTTTCCTCATTTTAATACGGTTTCATTAGCTTGTTAGAGACGGTCATGAGTTATTGGAGATCTTCGAAATGAACGGACGATGTTTCTCTTTCTAGAGGGACGGAGAAGAAGGGACGAAGTGGGAGAGAGGAAGAGAGCGTGATAGAAGGAGAGAGAGATCAAGGGTGATAGGGACGGAGAGAGATGGATAGAGCAAAAGAGAGACAGAATTTAATAGCTGAAGGAGTAAGGAGAAGGAGAAAACTAAGAAAAGTAGTGAGAAATATTGAGAGTTGGCGATAAGAAGAGAGCGGAAGAATGAGAAAGAACGACAGAACTTTCAAGCGAGGAAGAGAAGGCAATAACTTTCATACGAGATCAAGTTTGGAGTGGCAGTATTTAAATTTCTTCACACGATAGAGATAAATCGTGACAAAGAGAAAAAAATGGTGAAAAAAGACAGAGAAAGCGAGATAGTTAAAGAGTGTGAGAGAAAAAGCGAACTAAAAAAAAGAAAGAGAAGAAAAACGAGGAAGGTATAAAAAGAGAAGAACAACCTCTAGAGAGCGGAAATAAAATACAAACTAAAAGAATGAATACGGAAGTGGTGCAAAATAGACGAAAAACCCCAATTCGATTTTTTTTGCGTACTATGCGAAAAACTTTTTTGTTGCCCGTCTATTGATTCGCTATGAAAGTTGAAAACCGTTGTGTTTTTTTGTTGTAATATGGGCATCGAATGTGGATTTGGAAACCGTTGAAAAGTAGCCGAGAATCAAAAATTGAAATATTTATGGCATAAGTTTCCGACGAGTGAATATTGTTGTAAAATCGGGTTGCCGGCGAAAGCAAAAGAGCTTTTAATTTGCAATTTGAGCTATTTGAAAATTGTTTCTCATCACGCATAGAGAAAAACAAAACCACATCATCGGTTCGTTTCGAATAAAAAGTGGAATGATGCGAATGTTTCTTTAGTTTTGGTTGTAAATCGTTTGTGCACAAAGCCGCTGGGTTATATCTGGTTTCCGAGTAAATTAATGCTATAAATTTGTGGGCCCGGCATAATCGGGTACTTATTGTAAGTAACATAGTATTGTGTATATACATTCGAGCTGTAACGCATTACACTTTTGTGCCCATTTATTTTGATTTCAAGTGCGGCCAGAAATCATTCGCCATACCTTTAACAAAATGGCCATTTAAAACCGGTGTGTGCGCTATCTACCATTTTATCGACTGTTTACATTTTGCACGGTGGTTATAATTCAGCACCGCCGGGCTAAAAGTTTATCACGAATAGAAAAGGTCGATTTACGGCAATTCAGGTAAATCGAAAAAAAGCTAACCTAAGCAAAATAAATCATACCAAAAAAAATCCCCCTTTTTGATATCGGCAATTGTATCAATATTCCCGTCGATAGAATTTACACACACACACAGGCGCATACGTTGAGTGCGAAGAGTTTCAATTTTGTCTAGACGATAAAAAGGGTGGAAAAAGCCAAAAATCTGACAATCATAAAAATGCGCACTTAACACATTTGAAGTGTGCGAAGCAAACAACACACCGGTAATAAAAATACATATCATTGTGCGATACACATCATTTGGATTTTCTTCCGGATTTGCAAAGAGAAAAAAGAAAACACAATTCCCCATTCACTACAGCTATTTGTCTTGGTATTTAAGATGGGGGATTTTTCTCTCTTTTGACTGCCGTGTTTGTTGTACTACTTCGAAATTTAATGGTTTTTCTGCAATGCCAAGTTGTTGCCGATGTTCCGTCGGTGCGGTTGTATCACTGTTACAAAGTTTTCCTTTTCTTAACACTCCACATACTACGATTTATCCTGTGGCATCCATAAACCGAGGTCGTATATATGTGTTTTTTCTTCGGTTGAATACCAATACCCAAGCTAAACCATTTTGTGATTGAGGGGTCGAGCATAGTTTTTGTTTATATTGGCTTTGTGGTTTTTCATCAAGTGACCATTGGGCGGCCAAAAAACCCACAACGCCAAATGATGACATTATCACCATTTTACCAGACACCAGGCAATTGTTGCCACTTTTGCAACTCTATTT
>NW_022204008.1:0-1909 GCF_009176525.2 Contarinia nasturtii | reverse complement strand
GTTCGCTTTGAATAGACACTTTGGTGTAAATATGATTTGAATTTCCAATTTTCGGCATCTGTTTTTCGTGATCACTGAGTGTCTTTGAGATGATTTGACGTGAATGTGTGATTTGTTTTCGATTAAAAGTGACACCGAAATTACGGTTTTTGATGGATTGATACGAATTAAAAGATTCGTTCGACCGCTCAACGGTCAACCGAACTTTTTAATATTCAGACAGTGTGTGTGCGCGGATTTAAAAAAAAGAAATACAAAAAACGGTGTTTGGCAACAAGATTAAATTGCGATAAATTCACCGACTGGCGCACATATTTCATGAGGAAGTCGATATCGGACGCTTCCCACATAAATCATCAGAGCAATTCCGGCCGTACCAAATTTTTTTTTTGACATGAACAACAATTTACACCGAACAAAAAAAAATCATTTCAAAATTGCAATTTTACGCAATCAAGTGAAAAGTAAAGTAGCCAAACTAATGTACTATTCTGTGGAATAAATCCGATCGCGAATGCTTTAAACTTAGACGAGAAACGCAGTGTTCATATAAAAAAAAATCAATCAATTTGTCATGTGAAGTGATGCAATATAACATGGCGAAAAAATTAAACGAAAAAAAAGATCGAATTGTTTTTATGCCAATCTATCAAGTTATCCGAATGAATTAATGTAAAATGCCAGTGGTTGATTCGAAAAAGCCACCGAAAACGGATTAAACGAGTTCATTATCCGATCTGAATTGGTTGAGAACAGTAAAAAAAAATCACCTCGCACGTCGTGTGGTTAAATTTATTGTGGCTAAAGTTTTATACAGATTTCGGGGCTTAACAACAACACGCCCGGAAACAGTTTATTTTATAAAATATAGTGATTAAATAAAGACCAGATTAAATAAGCTGTCGAATAACAAAAACATCGAATAAAAGAGAGAAAAATTGTGCATCGCCAGTGAGAGAAAGGGAGCCAGAAAATAAAATTGTCAAATTGAAAATTGCAATTAACCAACATCTAGAGCTGGGTATTTATTATAATCGAGTGTCGTTAATAACACACATTTTTACCCTTGGTTCCAGCATTTTCTGTGGTTTTAAGCATAAAATCAACAAAACAGTCACTCGCATACATCAGTTTGTCCCAATTGACGATGCTCGAAAAAACAATGTGATTTCGCTTGATAAATTGCATTTGTGTAATCGATAAAAAATAAAACAATTAATGTGAACGAATATGGAAAGCGTGAAATAAAAATTGTGAAACTATGCTACGTTTGACAGATGAACACATTTTATGTAATCATTCAATTCACCGTTTTTCTCTCTTTTAAAAAATCAACATTTTCCCCATCGATTGTATACATTCATCGATTTGTGAATGAATAAAAAAAATTGAAAACAATGACACATTTCGAAACGCATCAACCTCGTTACTAAGTGCGTTGAAATCGAAACGAACAAAAAACTACACTCTAGAGAAATAAAACGGCGGGCGTGTAAGAGAAAATCGAATTTGTAGTTTTTTTCCTCTCATTAACAATCGGGGAACAAAAATTAATGAAATCAATATTTTGAATAATTTAAATGATATACATTGTGTCGCTTTTGCAAAAAAAAAGAGTTTTTTTTATCGAAAAGCTTGTAAAATTGTGCACGGAGTAAGCTGACGATAGATGCATTTTTAAGAGGCTACATTGGAATTATTGAAGTACCCTCCTCAAACAATTCACAAAAGACGATGCATTTCAGCACACACATTTACCAAGGGAAAAATAGAAAGTAATTCACATTTTAACGACGAACAACAGTTTAAAATTTATTTGCACAAAACATTGCGAGAAAAACGATAAATTCAGTTTGAACGATGGCCAAAAACAATTGAAAAGAGCAGAGGAAAATGGCAAATAGAACAA
>NW_022204007.1:0-16861 GCF_009176525.2 Contarinia nasturtii | reverse complement strand
AAAAGAGCAATACCAAAATTCATTTTATTCATTATCTTTTCAGATATAAAGGTGTAGCATTTTTACTTACGATTTTCAATATTGTGTTTTTTATTAAAAACAAATTTATTGTGAAGTATCAAACACAGTACGAAGTAAGTGTGTGAAGTATTTGTGTTTATTTGGGATAATTTGTATTTCTAATTTCTAAAGCACTTAATTGATACTCAAAATAATAATATTTATTCACCGCCAAGAACTGGCTGAATCTTAGTTTGATATTATAGAAAAATTTTATACATCTATTGGTGGGAAAAAAGGTATGAATCAATGATGTAACACACATCTGATCACCGTTAAAAACCACATATTTTCTATAATAGAGTTATTATGCAATTGAACGCTCTAGAATAAAAACAACTTATTGTTTGAATCAAACAATTTAGGCCAAAAAACGGTTTTTAGGTTTAAATCAATATTTTATTCGAAAAACATTGCCGACGTTTCGATTCTGTGTATGAATCTTTTTCAAGGCCAATGAAACAATGAAAACCCAAAGATAATTAAACAAATTCAAAGGAATTCATTCAATATCGATTGTGTCATGTAAATAAATTCATCAACAAGAGCCATTCAAACACTGTTTATTACAAACTGTGGTGAAAGCAATCTTAAATCGTAACAAAATGATAAGATAAATTTAGCGAGAAACATAAAATCAAAACCAAGGTGAATTGTAAACACATGCACTGATTGACTTTTAACCAGAGAATGTCATACGGCTTGCTATAAGCCGCTTGCTTGCCTGCGTCGCCTATCGTGCGGCAAGCAAGGAAACATGCGGACACATATACGGCAAACGAACCATATCTACTACACGGTTTTCGTACGTGCGACCAATACGTCTACACAGATACCGTATCTCGCACGAACGAAAACTGTTTGGTACATATGGTTCGTTTGCCGTATATGTGTCCGCATGTTTGCTTGCTTGCCGCACGATAGGCGACGCAGGCAAGCAAGCTGCTTATAGCAAGCCGTATGACATTCTCTGGTTAAAAGTCAATCAGTGCATGTGTTTACAATTCACCTTGGTTTTGATTTTATGTTTCTCGCTAAATTTATCTTATCATTTTGTTACGATTTAAGATTGCTTTCACCACAGTTTGTAATAAACAGTGTTTGAATGGCTGTTGTTGATGAATTTATTTTTAATTTTAAAGGCATTTTTAAAGGCTATTTGTAAATTATCAACAGAGTTAGTAAATAATCTTGATAACCGTTGAGAAACATTGGGAACAAATGGCAAAGAATAATGAACCTTGGGTGTTGTCACAACAGGTGTTGAGACATTTAATTTCGATGTATGGTAACGATTTATCAACCACACATAGAGTTTATATGTCATAAAGCTAATTCAGCTCTTCAATTTGTCAAGCGTCAATCATTCTATTTCGATAACAACATTGTGAAAATCTTATATATGGCTCTAGTTAGATCAAATCTGGAATTTGCAACTTGTATTTGGTCACCGCATCTCATAACCCACAGAAAGTTCGTTGAGCGTACTCAAATACAAATAGTTATGCTTCTTAATGGTGTTTATTTACGACAATTAAATGGTGACTACATTCTACGGCCATATGTTGAGAGATGCGCAAACTTTCAATTTCAAACGCTGGCTCGTCGTAGAGTTAATGCTGCCATTCTCTTCATTCTTTCAATCATCATCGGAAAATATAACGCCCCGTTCCTTAGATCACAAATGAACTTGAATACAGGCGTTAGAACGTTACGGAATCCTGAATTTATACGTATCAAGCTCTGCCGAACCGATCATTCTAGTAAGTCTCCTTTCAATAGTGCATGTCGATTATTCAATTTAGCAGCACTTTTCATTGATCCGACGATAACACATCATCAATTTAGACAGAAGCTTTACAGTTTACCAGACGAAGCTTTTGCCACGTGGACGAGCTTCTAATATATGCATATTTATATAAACTTGACTGATTATCTACTTTCGATATTAACTTTTGCCTATTATTATTGTTATGACTACTTTTATTTTTGTTATTATATGCTGATATATTTACCTATTTATATTTCTATTTATATACTTAACTATCTCAAATGTGTTCACATTGAACTCTAATTGTTTGAAACTATTTTTGTAACTAAATTGTATAAAACTCAGTCAGCCAGTACTTGGCGGTGTTAATAAATTGAATTGAATTGAATTGAATTGAATTGAATTGAATCAAACGATTTACCAAACGCAGAGGATAATCATTATTCGTCAAAAATTCAACCAATCGTATGTTGTTCTCTGTCGCACAACGAACATCACTTAACCGATGAACTCTATCAATGAATCCAATGGCTGTACTGATTTTTTGACATATCGGGTGTATTGAATTGAAATTTAATAAGTGACCGGAAGACACCTCTTTTCTATACCAATTA
Source organism: Contarinia nasturtii (assembly GCF_009176525.2). Taxonomy (NCBI): domain Eukaryota; kingdom Metazoa; phylum Arthropoda; class Insecta; order Diptera; family Cecidomyiidae; genus Contarinia; species Contarinia nasturtii. Next base: position 14,416 of record NW_022204007.1, on the reverse strand, counting down.
GTATAAAAGCATTTGTTATCGACATATCGATACACAACCATATCCAAAAACGGGATTTTTCCTTCAATTTCTTTCACAAAATTAAATTGGATCCTTTCTTCAACGCTGTTAAAGAGAAATAAAACCTCATTCACCAAACCTTTCGGTAAAATCAAGAACAAATCATCCACATATTTCTTCAAAATCCGGATGCGACTCGAATGATGTTCCATAATTATCTGAATTTTATCTATCCATCAATAATTCAACCAGAATAGTAGAAATAGGTGCCCCCATTGGTGTTTCATAACATTGTTTGTAATGCTGTCCATTGAATCTAAAGTAACTGTTATTCGTGCATATTTTAATCATTTCAATGAACTCAGCCCTTTCCAAAGTTGTATGTTGAGAGATTTCATCCCATCCCCGAACAAAATTTTGGATTTTTCGCTCAAAAACGAAATTTTGTATGGGAAGGACCCTTAATGTTCAATGAACTTTGAATAACAATTTTATGCAAACCAAATTCAATGTTATTTTTGTCAAAATTAGCTTACGTTTCACATTTCATTTTACTTTGTTTAAATTTACTTCAATGTTTCAATAAATTCAGTTATGCTTTAGAAAGCTAATCGTTGAGTTGTCTTTTAATTACCCATTCAAAACTTAATATGCATTTCGAAATTTGTTGAAAATTCACTATATTCCAGTTATTTTTTAGTTTTTCAGAATTTATACAGTGTAAAGCGGATAAGTTGAAAGTCGCTGTTACACAAATTACGATGAAGAACCAGTCTAATGGTGAACTCACTCTACCCGATGCTTCATTGGTTCGGAGCATCACAACGCGTGCTCAACGAGAGATATTTCTGATTGAACAAACGCAGCCTGGTACTAGATGCAGCATATGGTTTTACCAAGTCATCTGTGGTCCATTGGATCTAAAAGTTCTAGCTGATGTGATCAAAAAAATTACTTTGAAAATTCCATTATTGCAAACACGATTCGATTTCTCAGATGGAGAACTCTGGCAGATCTACGATCGTAGCATTCACCAAACAATAAGAACAATTGATGTCAGCACACATTTGAATCCGCTTGAAGAGGCATTGAGAAGAATGAAAGAAGCCGCAAATCAGCCCTGTATCACAACCAATGATAAACTGTATGAATTCACTTTCTACATTGTCGACAACAACACACATGCACTGTATGCACAGTTTCATCACAGCATTATTGATGTAAGATCTTGGACCAAATTAGAATCCATGATCACAACCGCCTATAATAATTTAAAACAAGACAAACCAATCGACATGTTGCCAGAATTGCATTTTGATGCACTCGCTCAAGCAGATCTCACCTATAGTGCTTCGGCAGAGCATGAAAAAGACGAGAAATTTTGGAAAAATCAAATGCAGTCATTCAAGCGCCATGCTTACACACAGCGAAATGTCGATTCTACATTGAACAAAATCACTTATCGTTGTACACACTCATTGAGTATCAGCGAACGCCAAAAACTTCAAAAGATAGCGGCAGAAATGCATATTCCAGAAGCCATTCTCTACATTGGTGTATCAAAACTATTGTTTCGAAGCCTACATGGCAACGAATATGTAAGTCTCAGCTTACCAGTGAGTGGAACGTATTTGAGACAAGAACTTGGTATGACATCTAATATTGTGCCACTGCTATTGCGTATTCCTGAGGATGCCACACTCAAAGAAGTCTTTATGAATGTTGCTCAAGAAACTAAATCAGTTCTTACCCATCAACGCTATCGCATCGATAAAATTCGACGATATGCTGAATATAGTTCAAACAAAAGCTTTGGCCCTCACGTTAATGTAATGCTCGTCGATCACCGAGAAGAACTTGAAGGTTGTAACTGTTCATCTTATTTTGGTGCAAACATCGATAGCAATGAATTACAAATAACATTCTGGTCTGAACGTCCAAACGGTCGTCTTGATATCATGTTTGATGATATTCAGGAATGTCATTCAGAAAAACAGCTTGTTGCCTTAAGAGATCGTTTAAATTTTATTTTGGCTCTTGTTGTTAGTGCTCCGGAAACTACAGTAGCCACACTCAATAAACGATGTCGTGCTGTCTCCACGAACGAGCAGAATGAGAACTTTTATGCGAATCGAAGAATGCCAGTTGCAGGTGGATTTCTGCAGTGGAGTCGATATGCCGATTCACTAGTACGTCTCGTGAATGCCAACACGTGGGCAGGAAGCGGCCCCAGTCCTTTTGCAACCTCAAAAGTACTTCTTATCGATCGAGTGGTGAGCATCAGTGGATTGAAACGCGTTAATGATATGGATATACGCACGGAAGCATCGGGAACATTATTGGCAATTGACGAAAATACTTGGCAGGTTACTGTTGCAGATGGAGTTGTTGAAATAAGTGATTTCTTTGATGAGAGTGGGCGAGCCATATCAGCTCGGATACTTGCGAAGCAATGTCATCTTCTCGCAGGTGACCAACTTCCAGCTATAACGCCCAAACAAGCCGAACTTTTACGCGCAACATATGCACAGGTCATGCGATCGAATCCCCATTGGTCACATTGTCTTGCCAACTTTGAACTATGTAAACTTTCAATTGTGCAAAACAATGCCAATCAATCATCACCTGTATGGGTCGCATCTGATTTTCAAAGTTTATCACACGTAGGATTCAGTGCAACAGAGCTTCTTGCCGCATGGCTCATTTACATCGCTCGAGATACCCAAATGTCACAATTACAGATCGGATGGGATGCCACTGGATCGAATGCATTTTACCAAAATGGACGGCTTTTTGCTGAAACTGTACCATTTTCGACATCCATCGATTTGAGTGATACCTTTGCAAGCGTTGTGGCCAATATAGAGAGAGATTGCAAGGAAATGGTTGTCAACTTACCATGCTTGTCAGATTTGATCGTTCGACATGCCATATGTTCTTCATATAACTTGCGCAGCGACAGACCATGGGAATTGGCTGTGTCCCTAATCAACACTCAAGAAGAATGCCCCTCCAAAGACGCTCACGGTAGTTTGCTCACGCTTCAGATCAACAAAAATAATGGCTCCTTTCGTTGGATCTATGATAATAATAAGATATCAGAGGAGGAAGTAAACCGTATATCATCACATTTGCTGGTTTTACTTGCATCTGCTCATAGCATAGATCAATCACAGAAACCCATTGGCCGACTGAATTTACTACCCAAAGCTGAACGCGAACTGCTTCTCAATATCTGGAACCAAACAGACATAACTTATCCTGCTATAAAGTGCATCCATCAGTTGTTCGAAGAACAAGTCAGGTGTAATGGTTCAGCGATTGCTGTCGAATGTGAAGGAGAAACTATGAGCTACGATGAACTCAATACACAATCAAATCGACTAGCACACTATCTGATTACAAAAGGTGTTAAGCCAGATGATCTCATCGCACTATGCGTTAGGCGCAGCTCTAAAATGATCGTAGCAATATTAGGCATTTTAAAAGCCGGTGGCGCTTATTTGCCGCTCGATCCGGAATACACTAGTGAACGACTAAAAAATATTCTGAGGGATGCCGATCCATTGTGTTTGTTGGCAGATGCCTCTGGCCAAAAAGCACTTGGAGATCATCATGTGTCTGTGGTAAATTTGGATCATATGTTACCCGATGGCCTGTCGAGTGATAACCCGAATTCCATTAAACTCGGTCTAACTTCATCTCATTTGGCATATATAATTTATACTTCTGGTTCTACCGGAAGACCGAAAGGGGTGATGGTAGAGCATCACTCTCTGCTCAATTTGGTTCAAAGTCGAACTTCTATTTATGAAATAACTCATAAGGGGCGTTTGTTGCAGTTTGCTTCTTGTTCTTTTGATACAAGCATATTGGAAATCACAATGTCTTTAACAAGTGGGGCCTGTCTGTGCATACCAAATGAAGAAGTACGTCGAATGGACAATTCCTTGCTAAGATATATGAATGCCGAAAAGATTACCCATGCGCTTTTACCGCCAGCCTTGTTCCGAAACACACAAAATCTAATATATTTAAGTTGCTTGAAGGTTTTGATTTTGGGTGGCGAAACACCGTCGTTATCGTTGCTAAAAACTGCCGTTAGATACACTGCAGTTTTCAATGCTTACGGTCCAACTGAGGCAACCATAGGTGTGACCTCTTGGTCGTGTCCAATTGATTTTGATAGCCATTCAATACCAATCGGTCGTCCAATATCTAACAATCGTATTTACCTCTTAGATGCACGAGGTGAACCGGTGCCATTGGGCGTCGAAGGGGAACTGTACATTGGTGGTGCTGGTGTAGCTCGCGGCTACCTCAACCAACCTGAACTTACCGCCGAGAGCTTTTTGTCCGATCCATTCAGTGAAAATCCGACCGCACGCATGTATCGCACTGGTGATCTGGCACACTATCTGCCTGACGGTAATTTAGTTTATATGGGACGCATTGACCAACAGGTAAAAATCCGTGGTTTACGAATTGAGCCCGGCGAAATTGAGGCCCGTTTAATGGAGCATCCTTCGGTGCGCGAAGCGGTTGTGCAGTCATATAAGAATGCGATTGATAGTGATACCCGTCTGGTGGCCTATATAGTGGCTGATCCAGATGTATCACTCGCTAACAAACTACGTACGTATATGGCATCTCTATTGCCTGATTATATGGTGCCAGCAGCATATGTGTGTCTATCATCATTACCACTCACACTAAATGGCAAAGTGAACAGACGTGCACTTCCAGCACCGGACGATGAAGCATTTTCTCGTCAACAATATGAAGAACCGCGAGGCGAAATGGAAGAAAAACTGGCCGCAATCTGGAGCGAACTGTTGGGTATTGAACGAATAAGTCGAAATGACAATTTCTTTGCGTTGGGCGGAAATTCTTTGCTGATTGTACGAATGAGGTTAGAACTACGGAAGGCCGGATTAGATACCAGTGTCAAGAAAATATTTGATGCTCCCACCTTACTCGCACTAGCTGACACTCTCGGCAAACGCCAGCCAGTCAGTATTCCAACCAATCTGATTACTGAAGATACCACGAAGATGACTCCAGATATGTTGCCGCTTATCGATCTATCGCAGGAAGAGATTGATTTTCTAGTAGCACGAGTGCCGGGTGGTATAGACAATATTCAAGATATTTATGGGTTAACACCATTACAAGAAGGCATATTGTTCCATCATATGAAGGCTGAACATGGTGATCCGTATCTGTTCATTAATCTAGTGAAATTTGTTGACAAAAGGGCACTTGAACGTTATGCAACTGCGCTGCAATACGTGATTGAACGACATGATATTCTGCGCACTATTTTCATATGGGAAGGGCTGAGCGAACCGGCTCAAGTTGTCTTACGTCGAGTTCCATCATTACTTACCGAAGTACCTTTGGGTGATACAGATGAGCCAGTACTAGAACAATTGAACAGCTACTACAATCCACGTCACTACAAACTGGACTTAAAACAAGCACCCCTATTGCGTCTGATAACAGCACCAACGTCTGAAGGAGACTGGGTGGTATTGCAATTATTTCACCACATAATTAGTGACCATATCACTTTACAACAACTGAATGTAGAAGTTCAGACCATAATCGAAAGACAAAATGATCAATTGGCCACACCTACACCATTCCGTCATCTGGTAGCTCAAACTCGTCTTGGTGTTAGTCAAGCCGAACACATTCAGTTCTTCAAAAAAATGCTAGCCGACGTAGAAGCACCGACCTTACCTTTTGGTCTGAATGATGTTCATGACAATGGAATGGAGTTAGATGTAGCGCATTTGGATCTACCACAGGAACTTAATAATCAGTTACGGCTGCATGCGCGACATTGGCGAGTTACTCTGACCAGTTTATGCCATTTAGCTTGGGCACAAGTAGTTGCCCGTGCCAGTGGAAGCGAGAAAGTCGTTTTTGGTACTGTGCTACTAGGTCGTTTACAATCTGGAGAGGGAAACGACAGAGCTATGGGTTTGTTGGTTAACACGCTACCATTGAAGGTGGATATCGATGGGACAACGGTTGAGGATGCTGTTCGAAAAACTCATGCACGATTGAGTTCTTTGCTGGAACACGAACATGCAACGTTAGCATTGGCGCAACGCTGCAGTGGAATACCAGCTACCCTGCCACTTTTCAGTGCATTAATGAACTGCCGGCATAAATCGCAGACAGGACAGATAACTGTATCGATTCCTGGGATGAGTATTCTCGGTAGTGAGAGGCGAACAAATTACCCATTAAGCTTATCAGTGGACGACGATGACAATTCACTGAGTCTAACTGTCAAAGTGGTGTCATCAATATCAGCAGCAAGGGTTTGTGGTTATATGCAACAGGCTCTTGTCTCACTTGCCGACGCATTAATTTACACACCACAACAACATATACGAACATTAACCATCATGCCACAGGAAGAACGGGAGATGTTGTTAGGTAGCTGGAACCAAATGACAGTTAATTTTCCACCTCGACGTCTGCACGAATTATTTCAAGCGCAAGTGGAACGCGATGGACAAGCAATTGCCGTAGAGTGTGAAGGAGAAACTCTGACTTATGCAGAACTCAATATTCAGGCCAATCGTTTGGCACATTATCTCATTGCAAAAGGCGTTAAACCAGAAGATCTAATCGCAATTTGCGTTAGGCGAAGCACCAAAATGATTGTAGCTCTTCTGGGCATTCTAAAATCTGGTGGCGCTTATCTACCACTTGACCCGGTCTATTCGGGTCAACGATTAACAAATATTCTGAAGGACGCCGAACCATTGTTACTTCTAGTAGATGCCACTGGCAGAAAAGCTCTTGGAGAACATCAGGTTTCAGTAATTGATGTGGACAATGCCTTGTTTGACAACCTACCGATCGATAACCCGAACTCGGTAAAACTGGGACTGAAGCCAGTCCACCTCTCCCATGTTGTTTACACATCCGGTACGACTGGAACACCGAAAGGGGTGATGGTTGAACATCAGCAGATTTCGCGTTTCTTTGAAGTTGCACACAAAAAATTTGGCATTAATAAACATGACAAATGGAGTCTATTTCATTCGATATCTTTAAGCGTTTCCGTATGGGAGATATGGGGTGCATTATTTAATGGAGCTCAGCTGGCAATTGTGCCTTACAATACAGGACGTTCTCCTCAAGAGTTTTATGATTGGGTCTGTTCGCGAGAAATCACTGTGCTTGTTCAACCCCCATCCGCTTTCAAAATGTTTATGCAGGCGAAAAATATTAGTTCGCGGTCCGATCTACTACGCTATGTGTTCATTCGCGGTGAAGAGTTGAGTCCAATGATTGTAAAAAATTGGAACGAAAATAATGCAAACACTCAAACTGTACTAATCAATGTATATGGCACTACGGAGACGCCAAGTGCAATCTATAAACGAATTGAAGTTTCGAAATATTTACATACTATTGGTAGACCATTCTCAGATCTTCGTGTTTATCTGCTGGACGCAAAGGGTGAATTAGTGCCATTGGGAGCTGAAGGAGAACTGTACATTGGTGGTGCTGGTGTAACTCGTGGCTACCTCAATCGACCTGAACTTACAGCGGAACGATTTCTTACTGATCCATTCAGTGAGAATCAAACAGCACGCATGTACCGCACTGGTGATCTGGCTCGTTATTTGCCTGATGGAAATTTAGTATATTTGGGACGCAATGATCAACAGGTTAAAATCCGTGGTTTTCGAATTGAACCCGGCGAAATTGGGGCTCGTTTAATGGAACATCCTTCGGTGCGGGAAGCTGTTATACAGCCATGGAAGAACGAGACTGATAGTGATACCCGTCTGGTGGCCTATGTAGTGGCCGATCCAGATGCATCTCTCGCTAACAATCTACGAACTTATCTAGCATCTTTATTGCCTGATTATATGGTGCCAGCAGCATATGTGTGTCTATCATCATTACCACTCACACCAAATGGCAAGTTAGATCGACGTGCACTCCCAGCGCCGGATGATGAAGCATTTTCTCGTCAATTATATGAATCTTTACAGGGTGAAATGGAAGGAAAAGTGGCCGCAATCTGGAGTGAACTGTTGGGTATTGAGCGAATCAGTCGAAATGACAATTTCTTTGAATTGGGCGGCCATTCGCTGTTAGTTATGCGTTTCGCGAACCTTATCAAAAAGCATTATGATATACGCGTCAGTGCTCAGGCATTATTTTCCTTTCCAATACTCAAGGACTTAGCCGAAAAAATTACCAATTCTTCCGACAATATGTATTCAGATGTTGCTATACCAGCTCGTCGCAATGGCGATCAAGCACCAATATTTCTTCTTCCCAGTGGCGATGGAGATATTTCTCATGCTTTTGAACTTGCACACGAGATTGATAAAAATATTCCTGTTTATGTGTTACCGTGGTCGTCACCAGAAAAAGTGCAGCCATCGTCCATTGAAGAAATGGCCAACAAAATGATTCCGCTAATAAAGAAAGTACATCCGAATGGCCCTTGCGCTGTAGCTGGTTACTCCTCTGGGGGTATTCTAGCCTATGAAGTAACGAATCAACTTATAAACATAGGTTATCCAGTTTCATTTTTGGGTTTAATCGATACGTATCCACCCTACGCATCTATTTCATACAATGAAACCGACGTCTTTTTGCTCTTTATCACAATGAAATCTCCATTTTTCAACTCGTTAAATGATTCAGAGTGGTGGGAACGTGTCTTTAAATTGTCTCTGCCTGAAGCTATCGAAGAAGTTAAACAAAAGAATGTTGATCTGAAAAATAAAGATATCGATTGGGAAGTATTATTATTGAAACAACGAATTCAATACAAAACCATATGCGAAGTGTACAATATAAATCCAATATCGACTACAGTAAACCTATATAAGGCCACGGAATTCGAAAGGTCACTTATTGGTAATGAGTTCTTGGAAAAAAAATTTGAAAAATATAAGGAAAAATTTGATATCGAGGAATTTTTTAATCGCCCAAAAAGTGGATGGGAAGTTTACAATCTTCCAAGCTTGCATGTGATTCCTGTGAAGGGTACTCATTCGACAATGATGACAGATCCGACAAATCGAAGTTTGTTGGGTGGAATGGTAACTCCAAGGTTAACTTAGTCAACTTCTGACATCTATATAATCTAAAACTATCACAAGGGAAACATCTCTGAAATGTAATTGTAATTCTAAAAAGTTAACAGAAAATAAAATTGTGAAAATATGTTGTTCGAGAAATAAATAAATAAATAATTTTGTTTGGTTTAAATATGTTTTCGTTTATTTCATTTTTTTAAGCCCATAGCTTGTTCTTCTCTTAAACTCAAACATCGCATAACATGTGATTGGACCTATGACTGATACTATCATGGGTTTTGTTTAGCTGGTAAAAAAAATGCCAACCATAAAATTATACTCTTGAATACTTTCAGCCAAATCTCCACCAACAACTTGTGCAATCAATATGAATTCAAATTAGGTCAATATTTTAATATTTACACGTAAAATAGCGATATATGTAAAGATGATTTTTATAAACGTGGCAACGAAGTTGAAATAAAAGAATTACCTCTTTCACAGAATTTCTATAACAAGATTACAAGAAAATATTGTGAGTTTGTTTTGGTTGTTTGAGTAAATAATATTGGGATAGATTTTAAACTGTCAGATTTGATACTTGATAGTTCGAATTATAAATCTCCTAAATGTTGTATGAAACACTTGTTTGACGTTTTCTGTGTGAATACTTACAGAATATTCAGTGAATAAAATCAAGACGCAAAATACGTAAAATAAATACATTATTTAATAATTACAAATATTATTGCTTTCCTCCGCCGTCAATCGATTTGATGACAAGTGAACCATACACTGTCCTACTGATTACTGACTAACAATTTCAAGTTCAAAAAATTATGTCACACGAATTCCATTGGTTTCACAGTTTATTATTGGGCGTATGAATTAGTTTACATCGTTTTATAAGCGAGAGATGAGCGCAGTCAATATGATTGTAATGTGACGTCACATATCTTATAGAAAAACGCCATCTGTGTAAAACAGGCTTACTACAATGTAAAAGTATAGCAGGGGGAAGGAGATGAAGAAGGAGAGGAAACAAATATACGTTTGATTTACATTGTAGTCAGCGTGTTTTACTTCGCTTGCCCTTCGTTTATAAGAGATCGCGTATTGGATTATTGGATTTGTACGGGGAGCATACTAGGTCAACTTTTCAGTAATATCTATAGTTTCTCGTTGCTCAGGTTAATTTACCTATTGCAAGACGCCCGTTTGAGTTATGATGCTAGTAGACAGCCGGGGTTCCAACTGTTCGGCACAGTCGCCCTTGCTGTTCAGCATGGTCTTCAGCGGCCCTTACTGTTCGGCAGGGCCTAGACCATTGCTTCACTTAGGACCCAACTCACTGCAGTTGTTGTGAACACTCATAACTCTACCATACTCCAGATGGCGCTGGGTTCCTCTATTCAATGTAGGAATGCTACCACCACTGATTTACCGGTATATTCACCAGTAGTTCAGCATTACCTTTTTACGGTTGACGTATTGGATATTTGACATATCCAAGACATCAACCTAACGTAAAGGCACTCCATTTTACGTGTGTCTATGCTGAACCCATTATTCGTTGTGCACACACACGGGACCGAAGGCTTTAAGTGCCCTCCGAAGCACTTCACAAGTCCGAGACCCGGCCCAAATTTCTCCTCATTAAACCACTGATGAGTCATTTACAGTTTAGTGATCGTGCGACTCTTGATAGCTATGCAATCGCACTGCAGCGTGTGATTGAACGACATGATATTCTACGTACTGCCTTCGTTTGGGAAGGAATCAGTGAACCGGCACAAGTAGTCTTGCGTCATGTTCGATCAGTTCTAAGTTAGTACTACTAACCGAAGTCACACTGGATGATATTGATAACCATGTTCTAGAACAATTAAATGATCGATACAACCAACGTCACTACCATCTAGATTTAAAACAAGCGCCACTGTTGCGTTTGTTGGCCGCTCCAACGCCTAAAGGAGATTGGATAGCATTGCAGCTGATGCATCACATAACTGGTGACCACGCCACTCTACAGAGACTTCACTATGCAGAAGTTCGGGAAATAATGGATGGATGTAGCGAAAAAATGGCTCGTCTAGGTGTTAGTCAATCCGAACACATGCAGTTCTTTAGAGAAATGCTTTCTGATATTGATACACCAACCCTACCGTTCGGTTTGAGCGACGTTCATGACGATGGAATCAAAGTAAATGAATCGTATCTGAACCTATCACAGGAACTTAATAATCAATTGCAAGCCCTTGCTCGTCATTTCCGTGTCAGCTTAGCCAGCCTCTGTCATTTGGCCTGGGCACAAGTATTACTTGCCCATGCTAGCGGAAGCGAAACAGTGGTATTCGGTACAGTTCTACTTGGCCGATTACAGTCCGGAGAAGGAAATGAGAGTGTTATGGGTATGTCGATTAACGCGCTACCTTTACGGTTCGATATCGATGATATTACAGTCGAAAACGCTGTACGCAACGCTCATTCGCGTTTGAGTGCTTTGATATCTCACGAATATGCATCACTATCGTTAGCGCAACGTTGTAGTGGAGTGGCATCTTATTTACCTCTTTAAATTTTCAACGACATTGATTGATCGGTGTAAAACTCAGACTCTGAAGAGGCACTTATGTAAAAATAAGAGCTACTTTTTCTTCGCAATGATTCATTTGTAAAAATGAAAAATGTCTAAACAAATGACCATTGGTCAATAAAATAATCTTAAATGCCTACCTTAATCTATGTGATGGATACTTCAGTTTCATTTAGTATGTTTCTGAAGCACTTAACTTTGATAACGTTCAGCCTTTTTTTCACTTCATAAATAAAAGATGTTGAACATTTTGTAGCTTGCATAGCATAAGAATCAAAATATTTATCGCGGACGTGTGCCATTTCAAATTGAACTATTACTGATAAGCTTCAAACTACTTCGTATATAAAAGTAAATATTTGTGTCAGTTGATAAAATTGTATTAGACTGTAAGCGGTTTGCTTCTAGTGATTTTACTTAGAAATTCTCATAAAGGTTTGATGATGAACAATTTGGTTTTTGGTGTGATTTTCTCGCTATGGTCACTGCAAACGATTGGCGGTCAATTATTAACAATGCAAGATGTATTGTTAAGAAATTTTCAAGTTAGTAGTTATTTTTTAATAACATTTTATCAACGAAAAATCTAATTTTTGCATCGTTTATTTTTTCAGTTTGAATCGCGTGACGATTTAGGTAAATTCAAAAAAGCACACCTTGCATTAATAATCATTAATCAACTTTTTGATTTTGAACGTGATTTTTTTTTTTTTTGAACAGGCGATCCATTGGTATTGACCAAATGGATTGAAAGTGGAAATATAGCTGACGCTCGTAAATTGGCACGAGTCAATGAAAGTGAATTTCTGGATGTAGTTAGTTACTCTGGATTTTTAACGGTCAACAACGACTACGATTCGAATCTATTTTTCTGGTTTTTTCCAGCTGAAGGGACCGAACAACTATATGACGATGACACAGAAAAAACTGTTGGCGATGATCGTCCGGTTTTACTTTGGCTTCAAGGAGGTCCAGGGGCATCTTCGATGTTTGCTTTATTCACCGAAAATGGACCTTTTTTCGTGAATGACAACATTACAATTCGAAGTAGGAGGTTTTAAATTTCTGAAATGTTTTTCTGAATCTTAATAATACAATAGGGCAAAACAGGGCATTATTTTCTACGATTTTCTAAAAAATTTGCAAAATATTTTTTTTTCTTCACATTTGTAGAGAATCCATATTCTTGGCATAAGAAATACAATATAATATTTATCGATAATCCGGTTGGAACTGGTTTCAGCTATACAGATTCAGATGGTTTATGCACTAACGTTACACAAGCCGCCGACCATCTCTACATTGCTTTGAAACAATTCTTCCGACTCTTTCCATGGCTTCAATCGAATGATTTTTACATCACCGGCGAGTCATATGCCGGTAAATACATTCCGGCTACCGCCAATGCCATTTGGGAAGGAAATAAAGTCGATGATCTTATCATTAATTTACAAGTAAATTGAGCAATTTTCTGTGAAAACTTTCGCTTTTTATCGTTCATGTCATTTTTCATTTTGTCTCTATTTCAGGGTTTGGCTCTTGGAAATGCATTCACTGATCCAATGCATATGCTTGAATACGCAGAGTTCGCTTATCAACTGGGTCTGGTTGATATTCATGGTAAAAATCAAATGACAGTGTATGAAATGAAGACCAAAGAAGCATTTCCGGACGCCGAAGCACATACTGTAAGAAAATACATCACTACCAAATGGTGAACGAAAAAATTAAGTTTCCATTCATTATTTCACAGCTTTGGAATAGCCTATTGGTATCATTTTATCGCAATAGTAACTACGCAAACTTGTACAATATTCTACAACCAGAAAATGTGGATTTGGGATCATATGGTCGATATCTCGACCAAAGTCATGTGAGTAATGTGCGATTTTGTTTTGGAAAATGTTCTAATTCGTTTTTCAAAAATTGACAGATTCGTCGTGCAATTCATGTGGGTAGTAAACGTTTTGACGAGATCAGTAATGAGGTATATATAAAAATGAAAGGAGACTTTATGAAAACAGCAATGCACTGGACGGAAAAATTGCTGAACGAAGGTTTACGTATCATGTACTATAGCGGCAATTTGGATCTTATTGTAGCCTATCCATTATCAGAGAATGCTTATCAGCATATGAAATGGAATGGCGCGGAAAAATATCTTTCAGCACGTCGCAAACCATTCAAAGTAAACTCCAAATTGGCTGGGTAAGTTGAAAATAGGTTTTTTTTTACAAGTAATCAGTTTATTGACGTTACACGTTTGTTTTTTTCTTTTTCTTGTCTTTAGTTACATAAAAGTTACCGATAATTTTGTGGACGCCATAGTTTTGAATGCAGGTCATATGGTTCCAACCGATCAACCTGAAGTGGCACTTGATCTTATCGATCGCTTCATTCGCAACGATTTATAATGAAATTGTGCAGTGGCGTACCTATCTAGGGTCCCTAGGGGCAAGTCACTTCAAAAATAGTTTTTTAATTATTTCGATAATTATCTCGGCTATGCTCATAACCGATGCAAAATGATCATATCTATCGCATAAAGGTGTTTTCAAAATTTTAAAATGATATACATTTGCAAATATTTGGCATAAAATTTGATTGCGAATGATTTTAAAACTGGTATACAAATTTTATATTCAATCCAAGAGTTAGTTTTTCACCTTTTCATTTATTTACGTATCCCTCTTTTCTTGTGAAAAATAAAAAGGCTTACGTACGCAAGCTGACTTTTCCGCATGGAACC
>NW_022204006.1:0-3793 GCF_009176525.2 Contarinia nasturtii | reverse complement strand
ATTTGCAGCATGTTCTGTATGTTATTGTTTTCTTCTAAGGCCGTCATATAGTTTGTGCTAATTTTTTCAAATTGTGTCTCATCTTTAGTATACGGCGTGTGAAAAATGAGCCAATACCGTGCAAAAATTCAGAAATTGAGTCAAGAGGTGATATAAACACTATGGTAAAAACTTGTATATTATGTACTTTCCTTTGATCAGCGTAAATTTTCCGATTTTTTTTTATCAAGCTCGATCGTGTTCGTTCACATGGATATAACGTTGAAAAACATTCAGTTGTAACGGAGGATGGATACATATTGGGAATATTTCGCATGTCTAAAGGATATAATTCACCCGGAAAAGGAGTTCCAGTACTTTTAATGCATTCACTTTTAGAGTCATCGAATCAATGGACTGTTTTGGGACCGAATTCATTAGGTATGTCATGTTATTTCGTACCATTCGCCAGTGAGATCCATTTCTCTAAATGCTTTACATATAAATTACAGCTTATCTCCTTGCCGATGCTGGCTATGACGTTTGGCTGGGCAATGCTAGGGGTACACAGGCATCGCGGGCACATGTATATTGGCCTCATCATCAAACAATGCCTGATCCACTAGCATTAGAAATGAAGTTCTGGAAATTTTCGTGGCATGAAATTGCTATTTTTGATTTGCCAGAATTTATTGATCTTATTTTGGGTTGGACGAATTCCAAAAAATTGCATTACGTAGGCTTTTCACAAGGTACAACAGCATTGATGGTGCTAACATCCATGCGTCCTGAATACAACTCCAAAATTATCGAAGCGTAATATATATATTTTGTAACATGATTTTTGAATTTTTTGACAAACTGAAATTTTTTCGATTTTAGTAATTTGTTGGCACCAGTAGCCTACATGGCACATGTTAATCATGGCCTTCTCACATTCCTGAGCAACGCAGAAAATGAGTTGAAAACAGTTTTAGATAAGCTTTCACTTTACAAACTTACTTTAGAAAATATGAAACTTGTGGAAATAGTTAAAACATTATGTGAAGCATGGCACCAAAAACCACTGGCAAAATGTGATCTTGTTCATTCACAATTAGAATCAACTCAATTGAATGAGGTTCACTATAATTTAAAATTGATTTTTCTCTGGATGTTTCATAGTTCTTTTTTTTTTTCAAATAAATTTCAGACAAGTATACCACTTATTGTGGAGCATGCACCTGCTGGAATTTCATCGCAACAACTTTTTCACTATGGTCAACTTGTGAATAATAAACGTTTCCAACCTTATGACTATAGGGATGACTGGATGAATAGACAAATATACGGAAGTAGCCCTCCTTCCGAGTATGATTTAACACGTATCACAGTGCCGATCAATCTTTTTTCCTCTCATGCGGACGATAAAACGCCACTTGAAGATGTGAATAAACTTCGATCTCAACTACGAAGTGTTAAATTAGATCATATTGTCACGGTTCCTCATTTCGGACATACTGATTTTGCCTATAGTCGTAACGTGCGAACCGCAGTATACGATAAACTGTTAACTGTCATGAATAACGCCAACAAACATTATTAACCGAAACATTTTACCAATTTTCGGATATTTTAATCTTGATCCAATTGAGAAATTCAACTTAATAAATAGCTCATGCTTTATAGCCATAGCCTTGAATGCCATATGAAAAAAACAACAACAATTCGTCAACATCAATTTTTGTATTAATCGACCAAGAGCAACTTCAACAAGAAACAACTATTTTTGTTATACAGCAGAAAATGAAAAATACACAGTGTACCCAAACTGTTTGAATTAACCCTCTAGTGCATAGCTCTGCCTTTAGGCGGAGTGTATGAATTGTTGTCAAAAATATATTTTTTATTCATGAACTAAAACACATCCAGAAAGGATCAGCCTTTCATTTTATATCCATTTGACAATTGGTTTTTGGGTAGATATTTATTTGCAGGTTCGAAAGTGCGAAAAATCGCATGTCGTGAAAAAATTAATTATTATACACTCTCACACCAATTTTGAAACAATTTTTAACTAATTAATCCTCATTTGCTGGGCTCGGGAATTTTCATTCACATAATTTGAAGTATTTTCTTTCGATATTAATAGAATTAATTCATTTTTTTCTTATATGAAAATTTTAATGGCCAAACTCGTGTACCCCGCCTAAAGGTAGAGCTGATGAACGCATTGTTGTCATAAAATGAATAGAAATATTTGAAAGTACATTGATCTCTGATGCACGTTGAAATTTCGACAATAATAAAAAAACACTGCATCCTTTAATTTGGGTCGAAAAGTGGAAACACCCCATTTCATTGTGACTCCACAATGGGATATTCACCCCTTATGACTCAACTGGGCATTTAGGTTTCTTCTAATGAAAGTTACGCATATCAATGTAGTTTCCATTGGCATGTTGCTTTGGCCGCCCTGAGTGACCCAGTTCGGAGGGCGGGGGTCAGAATAATATAAAAATGAACCCTTGCCCTCCGAACTGGGTCATTCAGGGCGGCCAAAACTATATGCCAATGGAAACTACATTGGTATGCGCAACTTTCATGGGAAGAATCACGTATGCCCATTTGAGTCATAAGGGGTGAATATCCCATTGTGAAGTCACAATGAAATGGGGTATTTTCACTTTTCGCCCCGAATTGAAGGTTCAAGCTAGAAGGAGTAAATTGTAGGTCAAGAGAGATTGACAATGTATGGAGCCTATGGGTAATTTTTTACGAGGAATCCGAATATGTAATTAGATTTTGGGTTAGATGGGGTATTGACCCAATTTCGGGGTATTTTTCAAAATTTTCGTGAATTTTGTAGGGGGACCTCCCTTGGGGGTAATTGGAGGGGGTGCCCAACGGCCTAAATGAAATGTGCGGATAAAATTAGTTATAGTTGGCCATACATTTGAGTGCGAAATTCCTCACAGGGTGGGGGGACTTGGAGATCAGGGGTCCTACAAAATTTCTCTCGTCATTCTGAACAACTTTGTAGTACATTATTTTTTGATCCGACCAAATTTTGATATGGTGGGGTGCTCTCCTGCCCCCTAGACCCAAAAGGGGCACCCTTTATTTCCACAAACCTATTTTCTCGGCACTTTACATCGATCTGTACTAAGGAAAGTAAAAAAAAATTGTAACACTTTGGGTACTTTACTGGTTAGTCTTAAGCGATGTTAGGCGTATTTTTTCGAACCAAACATTCGGTATGTATACATTATATTAATCAAACATTCATCCTAGAGCTCAAAATCTTCTAGTGTTAGTCGAAGAAGAAATATATTAGAGAATTTGCTGATGGAATTTTTATTCACCTATAACGTACGCACTAGAGAGGAGACAAGAATTAAAAATTTGGATCTACTAGAAAATATTTGAAGATATTCGAACTTATTGGAGCTATTATTAGAGACATTTGCTAGTGAATAAACCATGGTCAAACATATTTTATGATAAAATTAAACGTCGCCATTCGAGAGACCATTGTATGTTTAGAAAATAATTTAATTAATATTTTCTAAGCTTTCGAGGAAAAAATAATTTAAAATACATTTTCAGTAAAGATTTGAAGCAAACTGAGTAAACAAAATGACACCACTGATGCAAAACAGAAATTCATTTGCGAAACATTAGTGTATTTTTACGCTTATAAGAAGATATTAGACAATATGAAACACAAATTACGAAAAAGCATGTCTTTCCCCAAGCGTACGCACGTGTAATGAAATTTTATACAAAACAAAATATCAAATGACATTTTTTAATAATGGTTATTCCCTTCTAT
>NW_022204005.1:0-3232 GCF_009176525.2 Contarinia nasturtii | reverse complement strand
CGGTATGCACTGACGTTATACACACACAGTGTAAAATGTCGAATTCACAGCATTTTTATTGTAGTGTGAGTAATTCGACGTTACACACTGTGTGTGAAACGTCAGTGTAAATGGGCGAAATAAACAACAAACATTTGTGTTTACACTGTTCAATTTCTCTGAGTAGAACGTCATTTTTTTACTATTGGTAGTGCAACTTAAAAAAGTCGTTTTTTTGGTAAAAATAAAACTTTATTTCATAAATTCTGTAAATAACATGTCATTCAAAGTACATATTGACCATCGGAAGCTATAACCTTTTCCCATCTTTCTGGCAGCATATGGATTCCGCGCCAAAAGAACTGCTTATTTTTTGAGGTTAGGAAAGAATCAATCCAATTTTTGATACCTTCAATTGAAGTGAAGCGTATTCCAGACAAGGCATTCTGCATCGATCGAAACAAGTGATAGTCAGAAAGGTCAATGTCTGGGCTATACGGCGGGTGGGGCAAAACTTCCCATCCACTATTTTCCAAATAGTTTTTAACCGGTTGAGCAATATGAGGCCGAGCGTTGTCATGATGGAAAATTATTGACTCATGTCTGGTCGCATATTCTGGCCGTTTTTCGTTCAATGCTCTCTTCAAACGGATCAATTGTGTTCGATACAGGTCTCCCGTGATCGTTTCACCCGGTTTTAACAGCTCATAATAGAGGACACCCTTCTGATCCCACCAAATACAGAGCATTACCTTAGCACAATCAATATCTTGCTTGGGCGTTGATTTTGCTCGTTCACCGCGCTTCCCATACGATTTCTTACGCTTCGAGTTTTCGTAATGAATCTATTTTTCATCACCAGTAACAATTCGATGCAAAAACGACATCCTTTTGTGGCGCTCAAGCAGCATTTCGGACATGCAAAATCGTCTTTCAACGTCTCTTGGTTTCAATTCATGTGGTACCCAATTTCCTTGCTTTTGAATGAATCCTTCTTTTGAAATGGCTTGGTGAGCCTAATGATTTTGCAAGTTCTTCTTGAGTTTGACACGAATCTTGATCGAGTAATACCTCCAATTCTTCATCTTCAAACTTTTTTGGCTGCCCAGGACGTTCTTTGTCTTCTGTGTCGAAATCATCACTTTTGAAGCGCGTAAACAAACGCTGACACATTCTAACGTCTACAGCATAGTCAAGATAGGCTTCAGTGAGTAAACGATGTGCTTCAGTTGCATTTTTCTTTAAATGGAAGAAGCAAATTAAAAATTACCGCAAATGATCTTTTGTTGGAACGAAATTCGACATTTTGAACGCAATAAAAAACTTGTGTGTATAAACTTGTATTCACTTTAACAGATGGAATTTAATAGTTTTCTTGAAGCTCTTTAAGATACACTTGTTGTCATTGTCAAAAAAAATGACGCGTATGATACATAAGAAGTTGACACAAATACGAAATTTTTAAACTCCACTACCAATACATGGAAATTTCATGGAACGATGTTGAAAATGTCAGTTTTCTCATATTCATGTCACCAAAATCACTTCGGAGAATACATGGATCTCAAATTTGATGATACCATCTTATTCTACGTTTGAATACCTTTACAATGGTGTATCACTAGTCACCCGTCGTTTCCATTTGACCGGTTTCACTGTGGGGGACCTTTTCATGGAAAAAATCAATATTTCGACTTCTTCACATGCATGACACCAAAATCGACTCCAAGAATGTTGATTTTGCAAATTTGACTTTTCCATTCGATTCTACTCATAAATACCTTTTCAACGGTGTATTAAACCCCATAATCTGTTTTCATTTCATGGTAATTATTCTGGTTGTACTTTTAAGGACCAAATCTCAAATTTCAAGTAGATGTTTTTCTTTAACCCTTAACCGGGCAGGTCAAAATCCTAACGTTATCGGGCAAGTGGGGCCTCTGAGGCCCGACTTACATTTTCCATGCTAATTCAATGAAAAAAAAATTTAAAAATACGGCGAAAATTATTTTTTTAACATAATAGATATTGAATTAAATATGTTTTCTGTAAAATAAAACTGAAAAAATGAAAAAATAATCAATATTTATTCCGAATCGGATGAATTTAAGTTTCAGTTCAGTAGTTGTTTAGTACAAATTTTGCACTTCATTTTAAAAAAATTGATGACATTTTGTACGGAAAATGTACGTCCGGTAGTTGTTCAAACCTCAATACAGCGCTACTTAGGAAACCAAATTCAAAACAACTTTTATCAACGATTAGTAGAAGGATGAAAGGATATATTACAAAACAATTTGTTTGATTAAAATAATATTTTATGCGATTTTATGTATCTTTTTTTTTAATGCGCTACCGGGCCTCAGAGACCCGACCTGCAGTGAAGTGGCATAAAATGGCAAAAAAAAAAGTATTTCATACATGTCTCTAGGTCACCTAGACAACATTAAAATTATATTTTAAACTTAAAAACACATTGATAGGATAGATATGATCATTTTGCATCGGTTATGCATAGGGCCGATTTAGTTTTCCAAAATGTCCCAAAAGTGAAGCACCCTAATATATATATGTCTGTGTATGGTACAGTTCGACTCAGCGACAAAATCCAACGAATGCGAGAAAGATATTTGTATCGTAGACGAGATATCGTAACGTAAACACTTATTGCAAACGGACATACAGAGACAGTACAGTCGCATGCCACACTAAACATTTCACAAATGCAATGTACATAGCAAATAGACCATCTGTGCAGTTTGTTGCCTGCAAAACATATTTATTCCTATTTGGGTTTTAGTTTTGAAGAAAAAAGCATGTTGTCCAAATAAAATTTGAATTGCTTCAAGTTAAGTAATTTTTGATGTGTATCAAAATATACAAAGTTATTCTTCTTTCTCTCTGTCTCTTTATTTATTATTCTATCTCTGTGGCGATCTTTAATATTAATTGCAATACTTCTGCATGCTGGAAATGAAATACACGATGATGACAGAAACAAACGACAGACAAATAAATAAATAAATGCTTTCATTCAGTCTTTCAGTGTGAAATAAATTCCATTGTAATCACTACAATTAAGTCAAACAATTTTATTAGGCGTAACGGCATAGAAAAATTCATACAGTTCATGTATATGTATAACACGCATCTCCCGTACTCGTTTGTCCAAGTATGAGCGAAATACGTAACTGACTGTGAAAAAAATACTTGTGTATGGCATGAATAATACGACGTGATCATCCGAATATCT
>NW_022204004.1:0-3152 GCF_009176525.2 Contarinia nasturtii | reverse complement strand
AGATCCATCATGGAATCGAGATTGCTCTTGCGCTATCTACTGTTGAGACGAAAACCAAAAATTACACCAGTATGCTGTTTCTGACGTCTAATAGACGCAAAAAAACTATTTGCCCAACAAATTTCGAAAAATAAACAAAAAAACCACCCTACAAGATTGACCATTTCATATGGTTAAATGATTAATAATTCAACCATTTCATATGTTTTCCGTATGAATTCACACACCAGCTGTTCATTCGCCGTATTGTTATTTGAGCACAAAACCACTTCATAAAGTCTATTTTTGCCATTTTCACAAGATGAAGAAGTTTCTCAAATCGGTCAAATCACAAACTCCCACTCCACTGCGAAATATTATTCAAAATTCCATAATCGCGTGATATCATTGGAATTTTACCATCCCGTTCCAGTGTTTGGAGAAATAAATTTGAGTGAATAATTGAACGCTCTAAAATAAAAACAACGTACTGAATGGTTGTTATATCAAAGCGGAACACGGCGTTTTTTCAACATAGATTTGTTGTTGTATTACAACATATATAGAATGATATTATGAAACGCCTCCCATATAGCGTCCGGAAAAAAATCCCCGAATTAAAAACAAAATGATGAAAACACTATCGACTCGAAAATTTAAAAAGATTCAATAATATTAAAAAATGAGACAAACGGTCATTTGTCAGTGGATCACAATTTTGGTTTCTTTTTATTCTCTTTTGTTTGTAATTTTCTTAAATCTACGTTGTTATAATCAAACATAGCAGCACCGAAAATATATTCACTACAACACACTAATATATTATGTTGTTTACTCACATAAACGCTTATCTTCTTTTTAAAGAAGTATTGCTTTGTGTCCGCTGAAGTGATGAATTAAACATATGTTGGCTGAAATGAAATCGTATGTCATTGATAAAGACAATCTCTCGCCTAATTTGCAATGGGAAGGAAACATATTGAATTTTCGTATTTATTACACATTTTGATTTCTAACGATATTTCTGTGGTTTATTAATACCATTTAACAAAGTTCACATTTCACTCTTTCTTCAATCGCAAGACTCAAATTTATTTCAGTTCATACAAAAGAAGATGAAGATGTTCAAAAAAAAAAATGAACTATTTGACTTTCCACATAGTAATCTCGGAAACAATCTCTAAAAAAACCCAAAGTTGTTCTTAATAAAAATGATTACATGCGTCAAATCACAATAAACGTCATTGTTTTGACGCACTTTGTTTAAGAAAAAACGTAAACAATTCTTCGAACTTAATGCATTATATTTTAAAATACCCCATCGTGTCGTCATTCTCATTTGGGTTTATGGTGTGTGCGAACGAATTCTGCGTGGATGGGGTCACTGTGAAGATCAAAGACGAAAACATTGAAAGAGAATTACTTAACGTTCTCCATGTGAAACGTTCTAAAGAAGACCATATACACGCGATTGGAACCAGTTACACATTTAACAATTATTATCATGGCTAATATACACACGCAAATGTCACAAAAACGCACATATACTAATGAAATAATTTAAATTTGGCTGAGGCAATCGGTTCGAAAATACATTCGTCAGCAAACTTTTGAACTGAACAGAGTGATTTTATTTAACTGTGTATTCAGAATTCTTGACTCCAAATCGGTGTATCAAAATCGTTATCTTCATTTTGTGTCAAATGTTTTCGATTTCATTCGTTTTATTTTACATACCAAAAGTAAATTGAATCTCATATAATTTGGTGAATAGAATATTCAAATTGATCAAACAAAGAGATTTTTTTTAGTTTTCCATATAAAAACAACATCGAAGTGCATTTTACTAAGATAAATAGTGTAGAATTGTGATTTTCGTTTAAAATTTCCGTCGTTTTATTTTTCAACGCTTATCTATTCCGTTCCAAAACACAATGGCTGATCAATCTCCTCCTACATGGAACGAATTGTACGATCGAGTACCATATCGGTTCATAAAATTCCACTACAAATCTGATTTTGAATTGAATGTACGCGCATTAAATCCCCGATGTGTGAATATAACAAATTTTAATCAGCATTTGAATGAATTTATGTTAAATTCAACAAAAAACCATCAAAATGCTTTCACAATGAAGTATTTGATTGAAGATTTGAATAACATGATATCATCTTTACCCGAGAAGCTTTATCAGAAAATGAATGCTTTGTTTGATGTTGAACGGAATATGTATAAACAGGGCACTCTCACACTAACACAAATTGATACGGATATTCTTTGGCTGCTCTTACAAAGCAAATCTAATAAAACGGCTGTTGAACGATATAAAGTCTATTATGATTCGTATAATTCGTGTAATATGCCAGAATTGGGTAATTGCATCCAAGTGCTCAGTATGGAAATCGTTGCTTCAATCAACAATGTCGTTAAATTGATGAATATTATATTACAAAAGATTCAGGCGCATCGCGATCACTTGAATCAATCGAAACGGGAACAAGTTTGGTCAGGTGAGACTAGAAAACGCTTTGCCGAAATTCAAGTGTGGTTTGACGAAGTAGCTACAATTATTGATGATACGCTTGAAACGATACAAACAATGCGAATTTATGATGAATTGTGCTGCGTTAATGAAAACAAACTAGTCATTGATACATTTAAAAGGTTAATCAAATTGACCTTAGTTTTGGAGATGGAACCAACAGAAATTGTGAAGACAGAGAATTTGTGAGTGTTTTTGCCCTTTTTGCACACGGTTCATTTTTAATCAAATTAATAAAAATACTTTTTCATAGCACGACGTGCATCATACGATTGCTTTGTAGCAATTCGACCTTGCAAAATGCGAAATTCAATATCAATATCAAGGATTTGAACGTTTCGATTTTATCAGGTTTGTTTTTGTTTTTCAAAGTTTGAAAGAATGTTTTGAATCGAAGGGGTATAAAATCAATTATCAGCCAAAATTCTTATATATTTCGTCAAATTTTTCAATAATTTTCTATATCAAGTTTTCATAAGTTTTTCTTTTTGTTCCATGCATTTCGCGGACTAAAAGAAGAAGGAATTGATGTCGGCAAAGTATCGTTGCGAAACTTCAAACCCGAAAGGACTGGTCATGATTTTTATTATCATTTAAAAACCCTAAAAGTGGACAAAGTGAGGCGATCGA
>NW_022204003.1:0-1457 GCF_009176525.2 Contarinia nasturtii | reverse complement strand
GGGAGAATTGATACTTACTATAATGAGAATAAAAGTTGAGACAAAATGCTATGAAAATATGTTGAACTCATTTTCAACGTATCGCACAGAGAACAATGAAAAGTATCAAAGACAACGTCGTTTACCCATAAATTTCGAATTCGAAAAACTTTATTTGAGATATATGGAAGAGTGCCGATGTCAGATGGAGAAAATTGAGCAACTACGTTCGTACATTTTTGAGGCGATTGAAATAGTCTTAAATCTTTTTGTTGAAATTCATCAATTTGTGATTGATGACTTGAATAAATGGAAGTATGAAGCACAAAAATTGGCAAATGAAATATCATATCCAGTTAAAGTACATAATCCAGACAAACTTGATGCAATTCAAATATGGTTGAATAAATTATATGAATGCCTCATGGACATACGCAGCATTGTGGAAAATATTCATAATTCAAATGTTCAGATGAAAATTGTCGACAGACGAGATGATAAAATCAAAGAAAAGATAAGCAATTCATTACAAAATTTGATTGCATCAAGTTTTATCATCGAAAAACATCCATCGCAAATTATTAAACGTGACACCAGGTTAGTTGAATCACTTTTTTCGTCGTAATTTTTGAACGGAAATTTTAAAAATATTCATTTTTTTTGGTCAGAAATAATGCATGTGTTCGGATGCTTATCACTGAGTTCACAAAGATTACGGAGAAATTAGGGGTATCGGTCTCTATATTGTCGGGTAAGTAAATCTTTTCAGAAATTGTTCGTCTGTGGAGGAGAGAAATGAGGAGGTCTCCTCCTACTTATTTTCCTCCCTGCATTCAATTGCCTTCCACTTTTCGAAGAATCTTTTGTTCGAAATTCTCTTCCACTTTTCTGCACACCAATGATATTTTTATTCGACGAAACACATTTTTGCGGAAAAAATTTACTAATTTTCGTTTCATTTCTACGAATAGAATCAAAAGCGGTGATTCAAAGGCAACAAAAGGCACCATTGTCGGAATCGAGCGGTTGCATTGCGGACAATACAGAAGAAATACAATTCTCGCCCGACAGCGACACTTTGAGATGGAACTTTAAACGGATGATGGTCACCAAGGTCACACGAAAAAGTAAAAGTGGATCGACAAAAGATGTGAGCGACAAAAAGTTCGTTTTTGTATTTCGAATGAAATTTCAAATTAACGATATTCCAATTGATGTAAGTGTCCGTTTTTTTTTTGGAACAAAAACATTTTTTTTTCAACTCTCGATTCCATCAATTTTCAAAATGTCTAGATATGGACCATGTCAATGCCCGTTGTTGTTTTTTCAATTAGTGCCCAAGAGCCAAGTGCGTGGGCCGCTATTTTATGGCATAACGCATTCTCTGTAGATGATGGAAACCAATATTCGGTTGCCGACAAAGTATCATGGTCACAACTGTCATCACTTTTGAATACAAGATTCAAGAATCAAACCGG
>NW_022204002.1:0-3060 GCF_009176525.2 Contarinia nasturtii | reverse complement strand
TTTTTTGTACAACTATTTTGTTTTTATAGAAACACTCCATTTTTTTAAAATTAAATCTAGTGAAAGAAGAAACATGAAATGAAACATTATCACATCTATTTACAAATTACATAGTTGAAAACGATGAAATAAAAAAAATACTCACTTAATTAATAGTAAGAAAGAAGGCACAGTTTATGAAAATTATAAAACTCCAAGCAACAAATACAATTTAAAATAAATTCGTTCGCATCAATTCACTTCGAAGCACGTTCGTTCATATCAACGGCTGCGTATAGACTAACTTATATGGCATACCCGTCGGTTTATATTTACGGCATTTATATATATTCGGAGAATTGAATACAGCGTGAACTCATACTAACTCATAGTATGAATCTCATACTATAGTTTAAAAGCTTGCGTACATACACATTGCAAAGGGGCCTGGCACAGTCAGTACTACATAATGACGATTCTTATGGTTGTTTATCTTTATATATTAGGAGCTCAGAAATTTGTTTGCGTTTTCGTTTGCACTAATTCATTGATATTCTACTGTATTTATTTGAAGTGCTGAGCTCATACATGACTTTTTTGATTTTGAAATGCACACGCGCTTGCAACACGTGACAAATAGTAGTGCATTCAACTCAATAATATGAAAATGAAAGAAGAAGAAAGACAAGTCAATGGGCCTTTTATTGCAAAGAAGTAATTTTATAAAGAGAATTGTTTTTTCTTTGTTCAAATGAAATTACTTTGTCTTCCTGCTGAATATATACGAGAAAAAACCATTTCCCCATCATATTGGTCTGAATAACCATCGAGATTCCTTTTTTTGTGGAATTAATGATGTCACATAAACTCTTATTTCGTCGAATATGTTTTTACACTGCCGCCAGAAAGTTTGGGTACGATTAACAATTTTCATACAAATTACTGTTTTTCACACGTGTCGCCGACCACGAAGGAGTCATTTCCGATAGATGGTCTTTTAAGACAAAATGTAGATCATAGTATCGACTACATTTCATCTGAAGACATCAACTCTCAGAAGTGATTCCATCATAGAATTTTATTGGCTTAAAGCGTAGTTACTCCGAAAAATCAATTTTTTCATATAAAAAAGTCATTTTTTAGGAGATTGTTAGGAGCTAGGTTAGGAGATTGCAAATTTGAATACCAAAAAAATATATGAAAGAGTCATTTCGGACAAGTATTGTCTTCAGATGAAATACTGTGATCTACATTTAGTCTGAATAGACTGAATAGACCATCTATTGGAAATGACCCTTTCATGGTCTGCGACACGTGTGAAAAACGGCACTTTGTATGAAAATCGTTAATCGTACCCAAACTTTCTGTCGGCAGTGTATATATATTCGTTATTATGAGCTCACTCTAAGCATGAAATTTGTGGTGTTAGATAAGGGCTAATAATGATTCAACATTATTGGTCATGCTATAAATTGATTTAGGAACTTTTTTGTATTATCTCTAAAATTTATCAATTGATATGGTTTGTAATTCTGTATTACATGGTAAAATGGTATTTTACTTTGCCAAATTTTCATTTCACACAAGTTTCTCTGTCTAATATTCTCACATTTCAAACGAACTGCTATTCGAGGAATTGATTTTTATACTCATCTATGAATTCGTCGATTATCTATGACCGTGGGTTTTTTTCGAAATTTTTTGCAAAGTCACATGCATCTACGAGTAATTTAAATGTTAAATAAATGATTCAAAATATAGTAGATGTTTAGAGATCTATTCGAAGAATACTTTTCTTACAATAGGTGCGTGGAAAAGTAATAAATTGAGATCAATGCACTTGATCGAACTTTTTCATATGCAAAATTTAAAAGTTTTAAATGATTAATATTAACTATGATAATGCAAAAATATAATTCGCTCTTGATAATAAAAAAAACTTCTGGAATAAGTTTTTTTTTAAATAAAAATCATATAAAATTCAAGATTCCATTTGTATGTAGGGAGTTGAAAAGCGTCTTATTGAATTGAGATAACTTTTGACTGAATCGAATGGGCTAAAATTAAAACTCGACTTATTTTGAAACAAAAGTACATTTTTTCGGACAGCAATTTCAAATCGGTACTCCAACCACTTTGCTCCGTTGACATTGTGGTTAGAAGGTATGATGAAAAATAGTTTTTACATTGTCAGGAACAAAGATCTTCTGTAAAAAAAATTCGATCGGGAAATCAGGTGATTTTATCAGATTCGTATGCTTTGAAATGAAAAGAAAGAAAATGAACGCGAAACAAAATTATGTTATTAGGAGAATAAAAAACATTGAATTTTCGTATACCAGTAATGAGCAGCTTTTTATTATCAATCTTTTTGGGTGAAATACATATTATTCACAAAAAAGATGTTTTTGTTTTAGAGAAAATCATGGTGTTAGTTTGACAATTCTTGCAACATTGAAATTTGTCAAATATATATATTTTTTATTTTTGTTTGCAACCGAATTCAAGATGTTGTAAATTGAATTTGGCGCGCCCGAAGTATCAAAAATCGCTTGTCAATAAAATAAGTTTTGTTACCCATTTAAGGCCGTGCTAGGCACTGCAATCAAAATTTCGATTTTCCGAGAATTTTTGAAACTACAATCAGTATTCCACTGTATATTTACATCTGGACAAAACCGAATATGATCATTGATCATTTCTCCGAAATGCTTAACATATGCTCACATTTATTCTCAGTATAATATTATTTGGAATTACGCTTTAAACTTTGAAATTTTAATGTAGTCGGGTTCAACCCGGTTCAACCATGACAAGTGTGATTTTTCTTTGAATATTTCATCATTGGACCCATCAGGATCTCGCAAATGGGGTATAATAATTGGATTTGGAACCGTTTTTGATTTTAAAATATCATTTGATGCATCCGCCGAAAATTTCGGGAGTTTTCTTGTTTAACGAATTCAATTTTAAAGTCCAGAAAAAATGTATTTTCCGCTGTAAAAAATACGTAGTGGTGGAGGTTTTTGATACGAGAAATAATTTTTGATACAATTTTCTAACAAAAATCTGAAAAAATCA
>NW_022204001.1:0-3285 GCF_009176525.2 Contarinia nasturtii | reverse complement strand
TGACGTCAGTCATAAAATTTATTTCAAGATTTAACGACATTTTCATGACCGAAATATGTTATTTTTCATAATTTTTCGTTAAAAAATGTGTTTACGGGCAAAAAATTCATTGAAAACAATTCGATTTTATGGTAATAACAGAATGAACGAGACGTGCAATATGACGCTGATTATTAACTGATAAACAATGCAACAATTGACGTGATGATAGATCATATCCCGAGTGGAAAAACATTTTCAAACACGATGAACGAATTGTGTTCTATGATGCACTTTGGACATGATACATGCGAATTTTCAAATTAGATTCACTTAAAAGAAGTTTTGAATTCAAATAACAATTTTAGCCATTTATTTTGGAGTTCAGTAATATTTTTCAGAGTATTGCTCAGCTCTGCTGCCATCCACAGCATATTAAAATATCTTGCAGAGAATGCGTCGTCCCTCGCATGCGAATGTACGTAGCATTTTATGCATCACAGCGAACAAGAATGAACGCATTGTTTTCTTCACGGTTATGTCATTCAAACGATTGCTTAGAGAACAATGCTTGTATTGTTGTTCGTGGTGATGTAAAACTGCTAAGTAACTTAGCATGTGACGGACGACGCATTCTCAGCAAGATATTTTAATATGCTGTGGATGGCAGCAGCGCTGAGTAATACTCTGATATTTTTTCCGGTCGGGTAGCTCTGTATATAAAAATATGATGAATCTCGACAAAATATTAGATCAATTAAAAAATACGATTATTAAAGATACGGTGAAAGCATACGAAGTCCAATGACACAGATATAATACAATAAAAAGCTTCTAGAAGGTATAAGATTAAGATTGTACAAATTGTGTAAACATCAATAAGGGTATAAATACCTTTTTTATGGAAAAAAAACTCCGTACCTTCGTATCGTTCAATGATCAAATTTCGTACCTTTTCTAGAACAATGGTTTTTTTGAGCGAAAGTTGGAAAGTGAATGGTCTGGCCATTTTAATTGTCAGTTTAACACTACTTTATTTCTTTCTCAAGCGAACTTATTCGTATTGGGAACGAAATGGTTTCAAAACATTGCCAAATTATAACTATATCTTGGGCCACTTCAAAGAGACATTGGCGCAAAAAGAATTTGTAGGCGATTTTATAGCAAGATTGTATAATAGTACAAGTGAACCGTTTGTGGGAATCTATAGCATTCTTCGTCCAATATTGTTGGTGCGTGACCCAGAGCTGATTCGTTTGATTTTAATCAAGGATTTTTCACATTTCACCGATCGCGATGTTCATTGCAATGAAGAATACGATCCATTATCAGGTAAATCAATACAATTCGTTCCATTCAGTCTTATGTTATAGATTTGTTTCTTCAAATACAGGTGTGCTATTTTCGTTGCCTGGCAAAAGATGGAAGAACATACGAACGAAATTGACCCCAGCATTTTCATCTGGTAAATTGAAAGCAATGTTTGGCACTTTGCATGATTGTGGTTCAACTATGCAAAACTATTTGGAAAAGTATGCCGATAACGATAAAGTCTTGGAAGTACGCGATCTTGCAGCTCGTTACACCACCAATGTTATTGCATCTGTTGGCTTTGGCTTGGATATTGATTCAATTGGCGATCCAAATAATGATTTTCGTGTTTATGGTGCGCAGGTGTTTGAACCAAGCATTAGCAATGCCATTCGTTGGTTCTTCTTTTTCATTGCCCCCAAAATAATGTCCGTTTTACGCATTCACGTTGTTAATTCCAAAGTTGATCATTTTGCGCGTTCAATAACCCGCCAGAATTTGGAATATCGCGAGAAAAACAATATCGTTCGCAAAGATTTCTTTCAACTTTTAATTCAAATCCGTAACGCGGGAACCGTTCAGTTGGATGATGATGACTGGTCAGTCGAATCTAATCAAAAGAAAACATTGTCTGAAAATGAGATTGCAGCGATAGCATTCAACTTCTTTGCAGCGGGATTTGAAACGTCATCGACCACGTTATCGTTCTGTTTATACGAACTAAGTAAGCATCCAGAAATCCAGCAACGTGTCCACAATGAAATTGATAGGGTTTTGAAGGAGCACGACGGTAAAATAACATTTGAATCAATTTCGGATATGAAATATCTTGGAAGATGTTTTGATGGTACGTTTTTCGCATATTCTTTATATTTCCATTCAACTTTTATGATTTTTTTTTTGTTTCAGAAACTCTGCGTATGTATCCTACACTCCCAATTATAAATCGAACTTGTACCAAAGAATATCGAATTCCTGGTACTAATAAAGTGATTGAAAAAGGAACTCCGGTATATATTCCAGTTATTGCACTTCAAATGGATGATAAGTACTACGATGAACCGAAAATCTTCAATCCAGATCGTTTCAATGAGGAAAACACAGTGGGGAAGAATATTGTAAATCGACCATATCTTTCTTTTGGTGACGGTCCCCGTAATTGTATCGCGGCAAGATTGGGGAAAATTCAAACAAAAGTCGGACTCGTTATGATGCTACAAAAGTTTCGCTTTGAATTGCCCGATCAATACAAAAATGACGAAATTAAATTCAGCCCAAAGACGTTCCTCATAGCACCATTTGATGGAATCAATTTGCATGTTTTTAAGCGAAACGCTTTTTAATCATAAATAATCGCAAAGATTAAGGAGTGAAATTCTAAAGCTTTGATTTAAATTTAAAGCTTTAGTTCAATCTCGAAAAATTTTAATTCGAAACGTTTGACTTGTTTTTGGCTTGATTCCTAAAAAATTTAACAATTCACCATAAAACTCAATTAAAAACCCAAAGACCAAAGGAATACGTTGAGAATGCATTTGAATTCATTTTCCCCGATTCTCAAATTCTCGTGCGAATTCCGGTCAATATTTTACTCTACTTTTATAGGAAAATGTTACACTGTATAAAAAATGAAAAATAAAAAAACTCGAAATAGACGAAATCATCCATTGTAAATAACACTTTGAAATCATGATTCCGATTGTTACTCATATAACATCATGATGGCACACACTTTTTACGAGTCACTAACTACACTGGATATACTAAAAAAACAACTATATCATTAAATATGAACAGCGACGTCAAAATCAATCAAATTATTCACTAACTAAAGACAAAATATTGATGTGACAGCCCAAAAAACACCAAGTTAGTGGAAAAGCATCGAATATATTCTAGACTATCTTCAGTTTAATTTTCAAAAACCAAGCTTTCTTCTCTAATAATGACATAGCCGTGGTCTATTATAGGAATTCCCATATAAATTTTGTGACC
>NW_022204000.1:0-9889 GCF_009176525.2 Contarinia nasturtii | reverse complement strand
TGAAGAAGAAGCACACGCTTGAGTCTCACTCTTTTCCCTTACCTTTCTCAATATAAAAATCGGACATTGAATCTGCTGTTTGTTTGTAATTTTTCTTCATACATGTTCTATATCCATTTATGTATTCATGCCTTTTTTACATCTTTCTTTACTCGCATCTCCACGGAAGAATATAACAACATAACGTACCGACATTATGCTCAAACTGTCACACTGCTAGCGCCACTACAAAATTCAATGTAATCTACACCAAGCTGCCGCCAAATAATGAAAAGACTTTTGCTCAGTTGCAAACAACGGACTTGAAGTCTATAGTTGTCCGTAGTGGCGCTAGCAGTGCTAAAGTCTTACATTTTATACAGTCCCTTATAAAAATAGATAATGGGCATAATTTCGGTGTGCAACATAATAATAGATAATGATAATAAATAACAACATAATAGATAATAACACAAGAAAATAATAACGAATTTTACAAAAATTTCTTCAATTTCTTACTTACAACGACAGCTGAAGTCCCCATCAAATCCTTGCGATTTTCTTGTTTTGGTCCGATTTTACCAGATTGAATTATTTCATTGTATGACAACAGTTGTTTCATCTCAATCGATTTCGAGTTATGATCAAAGTGAAAGTTATTGTCGTCACCGCCATAAATAAGTATATTTAAATGCGCATTACAAGTAATATTACTTGAATATGACACCTGCAAGGACTTCATGATATTTAAAGAATTCTTGTGTTTCAAATACAAATGTCGGGTATAGAGACGTTGAATTATACGTGCTTTGTTCAATTTGGCTTCGTTTCGGTCGCGATCGATCGCAATTTCGGTTTTTCGTCGGTCGTTTAACTTAACTCGGCCAAAAATCATTTGACTTGTATCCAAATCGCAGATAGGTCACAGTCCCGTATAATAATAAGATATGGCGCAGATTGGTTTAAATACATTCGTGAATTTATATCCGCGTTACTGTGTGTGTGCATATACATTGTGCATACCTTCATACGTCAGCAGATCGTGATCAGAGTTGATAAATGCACCTAACAATTGTGCGCGCACTTACATGTTGTGTGCAACTCTTCTTGGGTGAGCGCAAAGGATTCCATATAAATGGAAAAAATTAAGTAAAAAATACATTTTTGACGATTTTTTATATTGAAATAAGCAAGAAAAAAATTCCAAGTGCGCGCACCCAACATTTATATGGAATCAGGTGCGCGCACCCAAGAAGAGTTGCACATAATATGTAAGTG
Source organism: Contarinia nasturtii (assembly GCF_009176525.2). NCBI lineage: Eukaryota > Metazoa > Arthropoda > Insecta > Diptera > Cecidomyiidae > Contarinia > Contarinia nasturtii. The sequence continues at coordinate 8,632 of NW_022204000.1, read as the reverse complement.
CGCGCACTTGTTAGGTGCATTTATCAACTCTGATGACTACTATGTGATTACAGAAAGCGGCAACGTAAGTTACAATATTACAGGAAGCCAACAAACGACTGGTCGATTGTTGCATAAAAATACATTCCAAAGAAATATGTTTCAACGCTCTTCTGAAATGGGTCGGCGTTCCATGCCTTTTAAAAATTATGAAATCAAAGGTTGTGTTAGAGAACCCAATTGAAAATAAGTTGGAAAAGTTACTGCGTAATGCAACATGAATGTTTAAATTGAAATCTCCGTCAGTTTCATCATCTTCTTTGTGTGACACTACATAATATGATTCAGAGTTAAACACCCCAAACACTCTTAGGGAGTTGTGACCCTGATCATGTTTGTGACCATAATCCTTGCATTAACAGGTGCTTAGCCCTGACTAAGTTTACTGTCTCAAATGCACCGGAACCCAATTTCTTAATAATTTCGAATTCCAATGAAGAATTCTGTGAACTTGGACTGCCGGACTCTGGTGTTTCAGCGATCATAACATTTTCTCGAGTTTCCATTTTCCCTACAGGACGGTCTCCATAGGCTTCCCCAGTAGCTTGTTGCAACACCGAGCAATGGGATTCTCCACTCTATGCGCAATTTTTTTCAGACAGTAGCTCTATACGCTGAGTCGGGTGCTGTCTCATACCACCGTACCCCCAATGTGTTTGTTCATTTGTTCCGTCGTTCATGTTTTTTGTTGTAAGTCATATCCGCGTCCGTTTGTCGTTTTGTTTGTAAGCCTAGTACCTGTTCGACAGGTGCTCCCAGAACAGGGATAAGGTATGGCACCGAAGGAAGTGACCCCCCAATGAGCCATTTCACTTAAAATATAGGCATAATGATTATGCCTACAACAGGCTTAATATTTATTGTTTTTTATATAGATAATATGCCTGTGATAGGCATAACTGATAGGTCTACCTGTCAACAGCAAAAATTTTACTTTTGAAAAAATAAATCCAAATTGTAATGAATTTTTGGAGAAATAACAAGACGTATTCTATGCATAATGTATGCATAACGTAATATGTCTTTATTTATGCCTACAGTATGTCAATTTGCACTAAAAAAGCATTACAGTTTAGGCGATGGGCAGGCATAAATAGCATTACACTTGGATCATTGGGCCCCTTTTATATAGTTGCTGCGAATGTATCACAGGTAAAACTATGTGCCTACCACATAACCTAAAAAATCTACTATTTTTATTTTTTGTGAGCAGTCCAACCGTTAGTGAATAAATTTGGCATAGCCACTCATCTCCTCAGCACGGTTCCACACCTTGAGATTTCTGCCACTGTGTTTAACGGGCTTGGGACCGTACGACTCTGCTGGCAACAGAGACGTGCTAACCGTTATACTGTAAAACACGGGAATTTTTTGCAAATTTGAAATTCTTAATTGCACTTGTTATTATCAAACTAATGATGCAATTTTATTTATTTGCACACATTCAATTGATCAACCATAAAAAACTAAAATACTCAATGCTTTCGTACAAAAAAATCGATTAATATTTTGCAAAGCGGTAGTTCTCAATAAATAGAACATTTTGACATAAACATTTTTGTTGTGCGTTTAATTAACCAAACAAACGGTTGAATATAACTCAGTGGGATGCCGTGGGCTCATTTAATTCATTAAAATGTCCAAAGCAATGTTAGTTTAATATTTCATATCGGCGAAGCGGTAGTTTTAAGTTTGTAATCATTTCGTGCAAGGGGCTAAGAACTCCAATTTACTGAATTTTATTATTTATATTTTTTTTAACCACGGATTTTTTTAGATTATAATTATTTTTTTAGTGTAAATTGTTTCTCATTGCAATTAGGTTGCTTACATTCTGTGAGAATAACATTGATCTTTTATCTGTGAAACTATATTACCGCTTGTACTGAAATTTCTTTCCGAGCTAGCAGAAGTAGCCGGAACAGGGGAATATCATAGACAATATTTTCACAAAATTGAACTTCTAATTGTAATCTCTCATTCATAAAAATTGATTTCGTAATCGATTTATTAAATTTTATTTGTAAATCATCGGACAGCAAGTCAAAAACTGATCTCTTGAAATATTTTTTTTGGTTTCCGATTGACAAGCAATTTAATATTTGTCATTGCATGGTTTTCATTGATCACATATCACATAACGATATGATTGTTTTTAATTATAAATTATATTTTTATACCATTTGAAATGATTGCGCATATGTAGTGCCATCTTATATGGTTGCGACACGCTTGCTCATTCGCCTATAGTCGAGTCTTGAACATATTGCTTGTAGACAATATGTACAAGAGTCGACTATAGGTGAATGAACTAGTTAACAAAATTGTTTTTTTTTTTTTTAATAAATCCAAATCACATATTTAATAACAAATTTAGCATTCATTCGATGAAGTAGAACGAGTACGTTTCTTTTTGGGTGCTCAACTAGCTGCTTCATGATGTTGATATTTTCAGTAAAATTTGGATCCGAATAACCGTGCTCATCATTCATTTGGACAAAGACATATGGATTTACATCAAGCTTTTTTAGATCTTCTTCCAATTCAATGAAGGAATTGGATTTAGTTCGATCCACGAAAAATTTGGTAGTTTCCATGTCCATTGTTTCATTTTCGTCCAAAAATCCGTTCAATTCACAATCTTCTTTCATTGCAAGATATCCATCCAAGTACAGCTTTAACATGGCCTTGGACAATTGTGGACAATCTTGCTCTCGCCATTTTCTCACGACATATTGTTTTATCGTGTTTTGATTATCGTGACTATTTTTTGGTCCGTTATTTTAGTATTTATTATTTTTAGATATTTATTTAAAAATATATTTTTATTTGCAAAATGACTTAAGTTTTAAAAAAAAATCTGAAAATAGAACATTAGTGCAAAATGAATTGCAAGAAGTTCTTTTTCGATTATTGGTTTGTTCAATTCGCCTTTGGTGAATAATCCTGAAATGTACGTACTTGGTATAATACTACGCCAACGTGTTTTGTATTTGCGTATTCTGCGATTTTGAATGGTTTTGAGTAGTCAGGTATACTAACGCTGAAGCTGTGACAAGGCGATGTTTCGGGCTTTGTTTGTTGAAAAAAAGACAACAACACTGCGAATACACCAATTTATTTTGCGTTCAGTTTTTACGTGGAACATTAATTTCAAAGTTTTTTATTTTTAAAAAGGATATAAAATGTCAATCAATTACTCCTATACTATTCTGAATAAAACGGCCAGTATTTCTCTACGCCTACTCAGCCGTTTTACATACAACGTTTACACGGTGTATTACAACGCGGTCACCTTGCGGCAGAGCTACGCGTCAGTCGTATGTATTACTTATGTATACTATGCGAGACTCGACCCGCTCACACTTGTATGCGGCAGAGCTATGGCCATCGCTCTATACATAAAGAATATATACGACCGACGCGTAGCTCTGGCAGAGTCTGCCGCAAGTGACCGCGTTGTAATACACCGTGTAAACGTTGTATGTAGAACGGCTGAGTAAAGATAATCTTTTACAATTTTGTTAACTGCGAAACAATTTTGCTTGTTTAGTATGTATTCATATTTTAACTGCTATAAAAGCATTCAATGTAAAACTATACATATAATGCAAATCTCTTGGATTTTTTTTTTTTTTTGGTTGGTGTATATTGGGGTGGCCCAAGTGGCACAAGTTTTGAATATCTTTGTTCCCTGGCCTGAGTCCGTACATTTGGACGAAAAAAGAAATCAGGCCATTTCCGATAAAATTGATAAAACTTATCCACCTGCACGGAAGCTATCTATTTTGTATGGAACTGTTTATTACAGTTACGGTGTGTATTAGATGACTGACAATGTGTACCACATTCTGGGGTAGGAAACAGTATCAGTAAGTGTACTAGTGTGATTTACTTGCACAATTCGTGTCATTAAATTTCCATTTATTAGCATATCAATTTGTTCTTTTTTTTTGATCGTTTATAAGAATGAATTGAGGACTGGTTTGTATGTAATGGCTCTTCTTGATTTTTGATGATTTTGACTATCCTTATTTTGTATTGAGTGCAGTCACCTTTAGTAATGATTTGGAATAATTTTGTTTGGATTTGCATTCCATACATATGCATTTGGATCCGTAGCCTTCTTCATTACTGGAATCAATAATATCGCTCGATCGATTTGTGGTAAGTGTCAATTTGACTGGAGACAATGGTTTCTCCCATTATTTTTCTGCCGGAATATCGGCGAATGAAGTATTTTGTTCATTCTCATCTTCTTTTCGTACAACAAAAAATGTATCACTAATGATTGCAAGATTGTCACCCTAACGAAAGTGACCCTAACGAAAAACTTTCGACAACTATTGTGTTCTTTAGTAAATTTTAATATCAAAACGTACGTGACAAAATAGAATGACGGAAGGTCATAAATTTAGAAAACAACTTTTTTTTGGCCAGATATAGCGTTTGCAGTAAACGATGTGAGTCGTTTTAACGCCAAACACAGTGAACAACATTGGAATGCGCTTATACGCATTTTTCAGTGCTTAAAATATACCGCAAATCTGAAATCGTGTTTCGAAAAAAGCGGTGGACTTACAAATTTCAAGAAGAATTGCAAGAATATTTACAAATGAAATTACCCGGCAGTGAAATCGATGATGGCAGCGACACTGCCTTCATAACGCAATGGTGGTTCAAATATAGATCCCCATTTCCAAACCTCTTCAAATTATTTATGCGAATAAGTTCAATACCAGTGATATGCCTGCAAAAAGTTATGCCTGCAAAAAGTTATGGAATTGCCAATATATATTCTTGAAAAAGTTATAAATAGATATATCTATTTGATTTTTTGTATTCAGTTTTTTTACGAGCTGATAAATAAAATTTATAATGCGTGCGGACAACGCATTTTTTTTTACTGTATTCACCGTTCCCATACATAACATTTCTACCGTATACAAAGATAATTAATAAATCAAACGGTCGGGTTGGATTCATTAATTTATTATTTATCCAAATTTATTATAATTGCTTTGAACAATTTCGTACGATTAATTTGCAATACTTTTGTAAGAAATGATGAACACTTCGTTTAATCTTTCTTTTTGGATCGAGGCACTCTTTAATACTTTTCTGTTCAATCAGTGAATGGAGAAACATTGTTTTGCTTGATCAATTCGGCAAATTATAATAATGTTCAAACAATGATTTTTGTACGACTACATCGATTTTATCACATGCTCTTCATCTCTCTGGACTTTTCGCTTTTGAAGCCTTCCAATTTGATGGGTCCTTTTGTCGTTTGTATTTTCATCTACCTAAATTATAGCGATTCGATATAAACTTTAATGTAAATTGAGGAGAATTTCGATGACAAATTTTAAAATTAAATGGGATAGTTTCCAATGTCTATGTAAATCCTTGTCTATGTAAATCCATAATTTATTTGTGAATATTTATACGAGATAAGAAACTAACGATTCACGCAAACATTTTTATGATTTTAATGCGCATAAGATTTTTTTCTTCTTTGAATGATTGGAGTGAAATGTTCTCTGTGTGAACTTATTCAGACTATTTACAACATTCTCATAATCCAGCGACGCACCAAGACAAAACACGCAGCCCCCCAGTTTTAGTGCTACGTTAAAAATGATTGGCGCTTTTAGTGCTCATTTGGTGCTGCCAAACCCATGTCTCCGTTTATTTACTGGGTAATCCCATAATGATCATTGTTTCCTTCAACTGTGTTTCTTTTTCTGGTGTGGTATATCGAACGGAATTTCCGACGGGCAACATAAATGTTATAACTATGAAAATTCCAATAATAACTCCTGTATCTTCGACATTTTCTTTTGGTTTTATATAATATATGAAAACCAAAGAAATTATGAATAAAACAATTTCAAACAGACTTCTTATAGGATGTCGGCATTGGATCAAAACATTTTTCCATTTTAATAATTATGTTTCTCGAAATTGATGACAGAATTGTAACAAATGTAATGAATTCGCAACTTATTGAAAAGCGTTTATGAATCTGTCAGCTAAATCAGTTTATTAAATCAAATGTCGGAAAGAGAGAAAAAATCAATTTAAACAAAAAAAAACATATTATTTACAGATTGTTTAGTGTTTATGAATCCCACTTGGTGTTTCAAATGGAATCGTAAGAACACTCGCATTTTTGCGTCTATATACTTAAACAAAAAAAATAATCTATTCGATGAAAATGCGTTCTCAGCAGCAAAAAAAATCAAGTCAAATCTGCACTTTAAAAATGAAAGCGTAGCGAATTATTATACGAAAAACTGAAAAGTTTCGAGTCTTGAAACCAATTTATTACTTTACTTGCAATGTAGCTTATGACTGTATGACTAATTTTGAATTAAACAACTTATGGTTATATTTTTTTAGATATATATTTATTATTGAATGGCAATGAAAAAATGAAATGGCTGATATTTGTCAGGAAAAAACGTTCACCATCAAAATCAAAAGAGTGTGTCAATAATTTGACAGCGACCAAAGCACCACCTTATATGGTTGCGACAAAGTTTGTCGGACAAACTAGCTCATTCGCCTTTCGCCTATAGTCGACTCTTGTACATATTGTCTACAAGCATTGTGTTCAAGACTCGACTATTGGCGAATGAGCTAGTTTGTTGTAACAATATAAGATGGCGCAACATATGCGCAATCATTTGCTTCTCCATAAGGAGTAAAATACAATGAGCTCCATTCGATCAAAATGGTGTTAAACGTTTATTTTCCTTTTCACGCTATTGCTGCTCTATGGCACGCTTTTCAGCTCTTTCCATACGTTCCTTTTCGGCTTGTTTTTTGGCAGCCTCATTAACTCTAATAATTCTTTATAGTCGTCGAGAGCAATGTCCTTTTTCAACTCATTTTTACATTATTTTTCTACGTCAATTTTAACCACATCTAAAAAGTCTCTTACTTTGGAAACTCGAATTCCTGGTTTGAATTTCTTTTGATAAATTGTCGACCATTGATTACTAAAACGTTCGAAAAGCGCCACTTCTGAAGCTGAAGTCTGACCAAATTTTGATTCAAAAGCAGCTCGGAGCATGACTTCATAAATGTGATGTAATAAACTTCTCTTCAATTTGCGTTCCACCAAAGCACAAGCCCCATTGAATTGGCCGGTGTTGCTTGAAGTTGTATCAAAACTCATTGAAACGACATTGAGATCAGCCTTCAAATCTATTAGACTATTAAAAAAAACATTTGAAGAAAAATAAGTTAAAAAACTCAACCACATTATTGCCGTTAAAATCACCAACGATTCGTGTTTCAATTCCATATTTTGCTCTGTTGTTCAAAAAATTGAATAGTTTATTTGCAAATCAATCAAATGTTTAATTGGTCCCAAAAAGTAACACAAAATTATGTTATTTATTTTTGTCAATAAAAGATTTAATTCCTTCAAATCAAAAATCCGGCGTTTATATCGCTTCATGCAAACATTGTAAAAGTGTATATATAGGCCAAACTAGACGTGAATTATTAGTTAGAGCAAAAGAACATATTTATTATATTAATTTTAATGAACCATTTAAAAGTATGTAAACACTCAATAGATACTGATGATTTTAAATTAGCAAAGAATGAACAAAACGCTTCACGTTTGAATATTCTAGAGTCTGCATCTATCGTGACCGCGCGATCAACCGTGATAACGGACCATCACAATATTCTCTGTTTTCTCCAAACATTATAATGAGATATTTTCAGCCAGATGAATCAGCTCAGCCAGATATCGTCAGGAGCTGAAATTTAGTGAAAATAATAGGAGTTATGGTTATAATTACACTTACATTGCTACAATCACTATGACAATCACTTTTATTGTTTTCACTCCATTTCAGCTCCTGACGATATTCGGCTGAAAATATCTCACTATAATGTCTGGTTTTCTCTCTTGTAAACAAACTGCGTGTATTGATAATTCTCATTACTGTAAATTCGTCACCGTGCTGAAGGTGCACATTTTTCTGTTTCACTTTTATACATTTACAGCAGTCTACTTTTGTAACCCACTGATGATGGTGTTCATTGTGTAATACGGTATTAGTAAATTAGTGTTTTTTTAGATATGGTATCTATCTAAAAATTAGATTTTAGATTAGATATAGATGTATCTATATCTAAATACATATAAAAAAAATAAAGATATCTGTATCTAAATCTAGATGGTTTTCTATTTTATAGTATCTATTCATCCAAAATCTAAAACATATTAGATATAGAATGCTTCTGGAATATTATATTCAAAATGTGATATGAACCGCTTAGAATAAAAGTAGATAATGGTAGAAAGTTAAAAAAAATCTCAATCATAAAGTGTTATGAAAATAATACTCAATCAAGGAAAAAAGTGAAAATAAAAGTCGATCAAGAAAAAAATTGAAAATAAAAGTCAAACACAATTTATGATCGATTTTTATTTTCACTTTTTTTCTTGATTGAGTATTATTATAACTCAATTTATGATTGAGATTTTTTTTCACCCTTTTCTTGATTGATTAGTGATTTTTCTAGTTGACCATTTAGTGGTGTTCGAGAATTGAGAAAAAAATGT
>NW_022203999.1:0-1879 GCF_009176525.2 Contarinia nasturtii | reverse complement strand
TTTTCAAGTACATAGACCCGATAACACTTTTTCGCCTTTACAACAATGTGCTTTTTTGCAAATTTGTTTATGATTATTGGCGCACGCACTCTTTATCAAACGCTGTATGCTCTGGTGTTTTTCAATGAGTCCCGGTTTTTTTTTGTTTATAGCATTTGTTTGATGCGTGACTGAAGGAAATACACAAACGTACATCAACAACGTTAGCTGATTGAAGAGGAAGAAGGAGATTAGAGAGAAAGCGGAGATGAGATAGAGAGAGACACAATCAAAAAGAGAATAGAAAAAAGAAAAGAAAAAAAGAGGAAGAGAAAAAAAAGAGGCATGAAAAGAGAGAAAGAGGCAGACAGAGAGGAAGATAGAGAAGGATAGATATAAGAAGAGAAGGACACAGAGAGAAAATTGAAGAGATGAAAAAAGAGACAAAAAAAACGAAGGAACAATACATACAAAGATACGGAGTGTCAGAAAAAGAAATATACATAAATCAAAAGAATAAGCTTAATAAGAAAAGAGACAGAATAATCGAAAGTCCCACATAAGCAACAAAATGCACGAGTATGAGTGTGATATTCGCCGGTCGGTACGTGTAAAAATTGAAAGTGATAACTTGACCAAATCAGTAACACATACAAAGGCGCCACAACACGCGCGCAGACATCGATTTATCAGACTGATTGTTCAGCCACAAACATACGGTAGCGTTGAGTATAAATAGCCACAATGAGATCATAACAAAGTATGTTAACTTGAGTTTGGCATCGTTCAGCGATTAGTACACATTTCGAAACCTCACTCAATTCAAAACCATACATGGAATTCGAATAATTCCGTGCAATTTTTGCAAGTATTCACAATTTTATTGTTGCTAAAAAAAAAAATCGTTAAAATCAATAGAAATAAATATGAAAATATATCCCAGACTTCAAAGAATTTTATATTAAATAAACCGGCGTCGATTCATACAGTAGGTGAAACGATGATATTTTGAAAGAAACACGCATCGGACACGTGATAACACAAAGTTGAATTATAAATTTAATGGAAACACCACATTTTTTTCTATCATTCACAAGAATATTCGTTACGTTTTCACAACCGCAACCGTGCGGATCGGTTAAAAATCTGAATAGACTTTGGATTTTTGAACTTGTACACACGACGATAAGACGTAAGATACAGCGCAAGCATCTCAAAGGGGAAAATTTGTTGAATATATAGATGAAGCGGCGCAAATAAACCGGTGAGACTACAAAAAGAGTGAAAAAGATATTAAGTATATAATTGTACAGTTCAAGAACATTTCCACCAGCGATTTATCGAGAAAAATAAGGTTGAAAACAAAATCAGTAAAAATTTAAGGACCGAAAAAATTACGCTGATTCAAATTCAAAAGTGTGATTTTTGGGAAAAAAATTGATCTCTTCTCAATTCTTGTGATTTAATGCATGAAATTCCCAATTAGTTCGAGGTTTAACGTAAAAAGGAAGAGAATTTAATTCATAAAACGAAGAGATTTACTGAAGAGTGCATAAAAAATGGTGGACAGTATGGTCGATGGTGTGATATTGCGAAAAAAGCAAAAATTAGCGAACATTGAGGAAAAAATCGATCGTGAAAAATGGGAAAATATTGAGACACCCCATCAAAAAGTCACCGCAGATTCAAAAATATTCAAATTAAACATCGATTGTTTGGAAGAGATTTTCGAGTATTTGTCATTAAAAGATCTTCACTCCCTGGGTCAAACATGCAAGCGAATGAATAAAGTGGCTGGTGAATATTTCAAGCAAAATTATCGATCGGCCGAAAAGCAAATTGGCAATGATGGTATCTATTCCATCTACTCGGACAATCATGGTGTAATCAATCAACGAAC
>NW_022203998.1:0-6091 GCF_009176525.2 Contarinia nasturtii | reverse complement strand
TAGAGAACAGATAAGAGTGCAGAAATATTAATTTTTACATTGTGTGATAAAAATAATAAAAAAAAAAGGTCAATGTTGTAGACGTCAGAAGACGTTGTCAAATTTATGCTCAACGATTTGGCTATGATTTGCGTTTATTCAACCGAATTCCAATGTATATTTTTGAGTACTTTCGTTCGAATGATCCTCTAAGTACAAATACACCATCGTTTTGCCAAATTGAATTGATGTCAGTGTTTATGATAATTAATAACATCAGTTCGGATCTTATGATGGCTAATTTGTCACTAATGTGTAACATTTGTCACTTTTGTGTAAAATTTGTCATTTTTGTGTAACATTTGTCACACGCGTGTGTAAAATTTGTCACTTTTGTGTAAAATTTGTCATGTAAAATTTGTCATTTTTGTGTAAAATTTGTCACTTTTGTGTAAAAATTGACACACGCGTGTGTGAAATTTGTCACTTTTGTGTAACATTTGTCATTTTTGAGTAACGTTTGCCGGCTGCCATGCACTCGCTCGGGTTACCACATGAGAGAGCAGAGGAGCGACCAGAGCGAAAGGCGGCAGATTCAAAATAAACCCTACCTAAAATCTAAATATGAAATATAAAATCTTATATGTTGTTGCATCTGCAACAGGTGTACAACCTGTATATATATAATATGTACACCGGTTATACACCCATATTTCCAAAATCGGTGTATTTCCCATATAAATTAGCGTTACAAAAATGTGTACACTTTTTATATACTTTAACGTTACATTTATCCCATTGGGACCCTCATAACTTCACTCCTAGCTGGTATGAGTGAGTCTCTAATTGGAACGGTTTCGATGCCCAACTCTGTATTAATTGAGAACTTCATGTCGCCGTAGTCTAAAATACACCTATATAGTTTTATAAAATCATGCACTACATGAAATGTTTGCGTTATTGTTGCGTTATTGTTGCTATTGTTAAACACTAAATCTAACGAAATTGTCTTAACTATATCTAACTAACTTATCTAACCCTAATTTTACTACACCCATATCTGCCTGCGGATCTCCTAAATAACTAGATCCGTATCTTACATTTTTTGTTTTAATTTCGATAAAATCTGAGAAGTTTAAGTTCATAGAGTGTATACAATTCAAAACTGCAACTATAAGAATTAAGAACAATTACATTAACAACTCATTACTTTAGCACATTAGTGCTACAAAGTATTATCCACACTCTCTACACTTCAAATTCGATTGAAAAAATTTATATGCATGATCCGATCTTAAACATAACAAACAAAGATTCTTTTCCTTTACAATTCTTTGCCGCTCGTTTACATTAGGTTTCCTGGAAATATCGCATAAATAAATTGGATGCTTTCTCCGCAATCCATACAATTTCTTATTATTATTTTTTTGTTTTCTTCTCTTGACAATGATTTTTTATAATATCCATTTTCAGCTTCGACAAAACCCAGTTCCAATTGGTCAATTTGTCAACACATTTGTCTGTAAATATTACATTCGTTGCGCATAGTTAAGCATCCCATTATCAATTATAATGCTTTTAAATAATGTAGAAAATTTAAGCCAATCTTTGAATTCACCACTGTATGAAGAACTTTTGGACCCTTACCAAGTGTTAAAGGGAAATTAATAAAACAACTCAACGATTAGAGATATAAACTGTAACTAAAATTATTAAACCATTTTCAAATTATTTTAAAGTAAATTTTATTGTGTAGGCAATACCAAAGTAAATGAAAATGTGACATAATTTTGAGAATATACATTTTTATTTGAATATTAATTTTATTGTTCAATGTCCATTGAACACCAAGCAATGCTAAGATACTCAAATACGTAGGCGACTATTTAAGTTTCTTCAATATGTATGTTTTAGTATTGCCCGATGCAAACCATTGTCATATTCGTTAAGTTTAACATTTTGATCATAAACGTTCTCAGAACGTTTTGTCATTCGATCGTTATTTGTATTGTTTACCGTAACATGTAAATTGCGTCTCAGCCAAAAAATGAATTTTACTCGTGAAAATTTTCGAGCGATTATTTTTTTCCACTTTCGATTGGGTGTATCACAACAACAGTGTTTTGATCAACTTCATTTGGCCTTTGGCGATGAAGTACCAAGTCTTCGGACAATTTATAATTGGTACAACGAATTCAAGCGCGGTCGCCTATCGCTCATCGACGAGTTCCGCGAAGGTCGTCCAAAATCAGTTGTTGTACCAGAAAACATCGATGCTGTCAGAAATATGATAATGGAAGATCGTCATGTAACATATCACGAGATTGAGGCATCCCTGGGCATTAGTGCGACCAGCGTATTTAAGATTTTACATGAACATTTAGCTGTCAGAAAGATTTGCTCTCGTTGGATACCACATAATTTGACAATCGCTCAAAAAAAGGCTCGTGTCGATTGGTGTAAACAAATGCTCAAGAAATTCAATCGTGGTGTTTCAAAATCCGTGTATTTTATCGTCACTGGTGACGAATCATGGATCTACGCGTATGAGCCCGAAACTAAACAGCAGTCGACTGTATAGGTCTTTCAAAGTGAAAATAACCCAACAAAAGTTGTTCGAGCTCGAAGTGTTGCGAAGCAAATGGTCGCCTGTTTTTTCGCGATAAGTGGTCATGTGGCAACAGTTCCACTAGAGGCTCGTAAGACCGTCAATTCTGATTGGTACACTACCATTTGTTTGCCCGAAATGTTTGATGAAATAAGAAAAAACAACCGCCGTCGCAAAATAATTCTTCATCATGATAATGCGAGCTCTCACACATCTCATCAAACAACTGAATATTTGACCACTCAAAAGATCGATTTAATGGGTCATCCGCCGTACAGTCCTGATTTGGCACCCAACGATTTCTTTTTATTCCCGAGCGTGAAGAATAAACTGCGTGGTCAACGATTTTCATCGCCCGAAGAAGCAGTTGATGCGTTCAAAACACACGTTTTGGAGATATCACTTTCGGAGTGGCATGAGTGCTATGACAAATGGTTCGAGCGAATGCAAAAGTGTATTGATCATCATGCCGAATATTTTGAAAAACAATAAAACCATTTTCGATGAAACCCCATTGTCTTATATATGTTTTTGAAAAAACTTAAATAGTGACCCTCGTACTTTCTGAAAAATATATCCGTATAATCTCCAGCTTCATCCTCAATGATGCAAGCTGTGTCCATTTCATCTGTTATATCTTCCCATTTTCTCTTTAAATAATCTATGTTTGCTTGCACTTGCATCCATTGTATTTAATCTCTCCTCAAAAAATTCCAATTTTTTTAAATATTATTTGTGTTGTCGTTATTAGTCATCGTTGCATTACCTTGACTTCTATTACCAAAATAATTCGAAAACTATTGTTGTTGTCAGTCGGAATGCTCTCAGCTATATATGACACTCTCGAGTTTTTCCGATGGCTCTTCCGTACTTTCTTGACATTTTTGTAGTGATGATCATTACAAGAGATTATAACACAAATTTGAACATCTCTTTTGTCTTTTACTTGATTTTTTGAGTCTTGTTTCAATATATTATTTTAATTTTATAAAATTATACTATGGTATATTTGTTGTGGATTTGTTTAGTTTATTCAATGTAACTTAACTCTACACCTCGCAAGATTGTAGATGTCATTTCCAACAATATTTCCATTGGAACACTTAATTTTCTTGCTATAACATTATCTCTACATATATTATGAACTAGGCACCAAAGTTTGCATGCTCTTTGGTTTTTCATTTAATTTCACATTTTTGATCGAAAATTTTTGGTTTGGGATATTGAATACGATAAATGACAGTGACTTTTGACGGTGAATAGTTTTTGATGTCAGTATGTGTGGAATCAAACGCCTTTTGATATTACATATACATTTCTATAAAGATGTAGCACCCATGAAGCTTCAAGAACCGCTCTGTTTGACATAGACACTCGAATTTTCAATATTTGTGAATATCTGTGAATTGAAAAATAGATTTAATTATTAACATTAAATAAGAGAAAATTAAAATGTGAATAACAATTATTGATTATATTAAAATATTCACCTTTTAGTATAAATTCCAGAGACTCGTTTTCTGAACTGTGGGGATCAGTGTGAACACAGCGATATTCAGTCATGGCAACATATTCAGAAATTTTTGTTAGAACTAAATTAGTCCATTGCCAACGGTTGTTCTATTTATATAATGCAGTGCATATTCACGGATATGGAATTAGATTCCGTAGAAACTTCGTCTCAGCTCCTTCCGTACTGTTCCTGCGATATATCTCAAATTTAGTTATTCACAGCAACAACTTTGAAATTTGGAAATGCTTCGGTCAATTTAGTGTTTGAACACGTCATAAGTCCCTACTGAAGTTCACGGGAATCGTTGTTACATCTTGGCTATTTTGTATTTTTTTGCGTCCACGTAATAAAATCGCGTCTGTCGACTCATATCAATGTCTAGATATAAGTTTATCTAATTATTGCGATCAATGTCCCAACTTGAATTTTTCCATTTTGTTATTATTTTTTAGGTTTTTAGATTCATTTTTTAGGTTTTTAGATTCATTTTTTAGGTTTTTAGATTCATTTTTTTGTGTATTAAAATAAGATTATTCAAGTGAACGCAATAACTAGAAAGAGCTTTGTCTATTTTATTGTGTCTATTAACTAGACACGTTCTTCGTGAATGACGATTTCATGCTCGTTTCCAAAGTTATGAATCCTTATCCCTATTTTTATTATATTATATACATAATTTAAAATTGAATACGGTAACAAGATGAGAGGAATCGAATGAAATGCTTATGTTTTGGCAAACAATTCAAGTGTTGGCCTCCGATTTCATTTAATTCATCTCCCGTCAACACGTTGGACGTTTTTTTGGGGTTTTTGGTATGATGTATTGTTCTAAATTTAAAAAATATATGGTAAAAATCCTTTCTTAATATCTAAAGAAAAATTAAAAAAGAAAAAAATTGTCTCCAAATGTCCTACTTTGTGACTTTAAATTAAATTACAATTATTCATAAGAGATAATTTACTAGCGGTAGTATCGACTACAAATGGCTCTGACGACAATAATGATTCTGTTATTTTTCTTCCTAATAAAATTCGATTCTTCGGATCTGACATCATTGTGAAATGTCCACCGTTCACGGGTACTAAATGAATATCTGTACCAAGGTCATAGTTTTCCCAGCCAAGTTTTGGCAGATTAAAATGTTTCTTACTATTTTCACATATGATGTCATCGATGAAATCGGTCGCCTTAAATAAGGTTGCTTTTATTGGCAGTGATTTGATTTTGTGCGTTAGGCATAAATTCCCATAATGCACACGTTGTTTCGATAACAATGCCTCATATTCGATAACTTCAGTTGTTAAATCTTTGCTCTTCTCTTTTACTTCTTCGATTGCTTCATTGAGAGTTAATTCAGTAACACGGTTCCACCAAATGGTGTCGCTTGACGATTTGAAGTATGGAGATTTAATCGCCAAATTTTCTAAGAAATCGTTGCTTCCTTTAAATGCACCAATTTTTTCTGGTGGATGAGTATCGATAAGACCCAAGAACGAAACTGGATAGCCGCTGTTAATGAGCTGATGTGTAATTTCATAAGCCAGAATTCCACCAGATGAGTAACCAGCTATTGCGCATGGACCACTTTGCTGTACTTTCTTTATCAAATGAATCATTTTATTGGCCATTTCTTCTATAGATGTGGGCTGTTCTTTTTCCGGTGACGACCATGGCAGCACATAAACAGGTACATTTTTATCAATATCATGAGCCAATTCGAAAGCATAAGAAATATCACCGAAACCATCTGGTAGCAAAAATATCGGAATTTGATCACCATAACGACGTACCGAAATGGCTGAATCGTTGTACATTTTTTCGGGAGAACGAGCGATTTTGTCTGCGACATCTTTTAGAATTGGAAACGAAAATAGACCTCGAACGTCAACGTGTATATTATAGAGATGTTTGGCCTTACTAACGAATTGCATCACCATCAATGAGTGGCCGCCCATCTCAAAAAAGTTGTCATGCCGGCTGATACGTTCAA
>NW_022203997.1:0-4367 GCF_009176525.2 Contarinia nasturtii | reverse complement strand
TACCGAAGTGATTTACTAATAATACTTTGTGTATGCATATATATATATATAACGAACTTTGAATTTGTGGCATATATTATTGTGAAAGTGAAAGCCTCTTTTTAGCTACCAGATGCAATTTTATCGATTCCATTTTTATCCAGTCTAAAATTTACACGAACAATACAACATTGAACTGTTGCATGCAAAATGAGTGAATGCCTCACATTCACATTTGTTACGGGTGTATAATTTTAAAGGATTTTCATGTAGCGAAAAATTCTGGCGGATTGATTCAAAATGACGCCTTGGAAAGAAGATAAAATAGCAACAACAACAAAATTCATAAAGTACTCATACAATATGCTACATATGTGTGTGTGTGTACAATGTACAGTACATTGTTTGCGTTAAGAAATCAGGTTATTCCCAAATAGTTCATTTAAACGAAGTGGCTTGGGGTTGTAATAAAGATAATAGAATTACATTCATTTGTGTATGTGTGTCTGTGATTTTTCTTTGCTCAAGAAATTTTACGGTTCTCCTTGTATCTTTTTCACTGTTCTGGTCATATACTCACTTTTGAATATATATTAGAAGTCTTCTTAGCTCCCAATTAAGTTTTTAAGAATTTTTATATTTAAATATTTGCTATAATTTTTTTTACTTTAATAATCACTTATTTAAGTGCTGAACAAACAAATACAATATATGTCTCGGAATTCGGCTCATTGTTAAAGAATACAGTACACTGATTGATAAATTATGGGTAATTTCATGTAGATAATGTAGTATTTGGTTTACCATCAAATTGACCCAAATGGAACGCTCGCAAGTGATCATGCTTAAGTGCACAGCATTTGCCGATTATTGAGTTTTAAAAAAAGGCTTTTATTCTATTGACGCTGAATTAAAATTTGTAATTTTGTTTGTCAAATGTTTGCGTTGAACTAGGATTTGAGGTCAATCTCCGCTTTTTTCATGCCCACAGACAACGCCCAACAATTTTCTCCACTTTGAATTTAATTTTTTCCATAAGGTTTAATGTGTGTATTTTTTTGTTTAAAAAATATATATTTTTTTGCATTCAAACTTATACCTATATATTTATTCTCCGTTTTTCAAAACAAAAAAAAACAACATGAGTTTCCTTTCAAACGCGATTCGTCCAAAGACATGCAATTTCAAACGATTTTTGTCTTTGTTGTATTTTTTTCCTCATAACAACAGCCCATGAATAAACAAATTATTGAAGACGTTGCTGTTTCCATTTTATAGTACAGAGCACATTATCATGCAATCCAATCTGATAACTGATTTTTTACACCAATCCATTTTTCCTAAAACTAATTTATTCGGGTTTGAAAAATATTCATACATGGAATTTATTTCATTGTCACCCGGTGGGCGCTGGTATCGAAGATTTTTTGTTGAAGATTCAACGAATACGACATCTATTAAAAGACATAAAGATTTTTGTTACTAAAGAACACACTGACTCTGATATTGTGTGTCCGTTTGTATTGCAAATTCTGCATTCAGTTGTCAACCGTAGCTGCTTGTGCAAAATTTATAACACATACGCATAAACAGAATCGAAGTCAGTGTGTTTCTTAGTATTAGTTTGTAATACAGCGATAGCCATGTAGTTCTCTAGAGCTGTGTCATCGAAGCTGCTTGTGCAAAATTTACAACACACACTAGGGTGTAGCATTTTTCAAAAATTTTAACGGCGAGGGTAATAACCTTAGCTATTGGATCCCCTGATCACGAATCAAGCATTTTTTTTGCGAAAAAAATATAAACTGACATGTCACGGCTCAACGGCGAAGTATCAAAAATGGGAAAAATTTGGATTTCTTGAATTTTTTTGAATTTTTGTGTAAGGCATAAAGATATACACTATACTTTCAGTATTGCTTATATTTATGCTTAAATCATCAGAACAGAACTCAAATAACACATCGCAAAAGAAAAAATTCCATGCAAAGATAAAAATTGGTACCTTCACCATGAATTGACAAATCATCGACAAATATTTCCATACAAAAAGTGCTTCACCAGCGCCCACCGTTGTCACAATTTTTTTACTAGCATTCAAAGTATTATTAGTTTGACCAGAAATATAGGAACTATCAAAATATACAGCAAAACCCAACGGACAAATATGTAACGTTTTTAGGACATTTTAACGTTAAAAAATGTAACACTTTGGCCCGGTTTAGTGGTCATTTCCGTGTCAAATGGAACGTAGATTTTGTGTGTAGTTTCCAGTATATTTACAACTTCCAATGGAATGATTCGTTCCACTTGTTTACTACCATACAAAAACATACTCTGACCGTATAATATGATCGCCACCCAATATGTGTACTGTACGTTAAGTTTTTGTATTTCAAATTTAATGATTTATTTACCGCAAGAAAATCCATTCTCTGCAAACAAATTAGATTTGAGTGATTTGATTTAATTTTCTGCAGAAGAATTTTTTTTTAAACGGCACTTGGCAGTCATTTTTTTAAATACTTTCGTATTCATGAACGTATATGAATTTCGAATTTCGAAATCTGAAAGACATTCGAATTGAATTTGACAGTTGCCGTTCAACCATCGTCACTTTGAAAAAAGATGCAAACATCATAATTTTGTTTACATTTTAAAATGTGCTTTGTTTTGAGAATGCATCGTGGATCTTTAGTTCAAACAAACAGAATTCTTTCTTCTAATTTCAACGTAGATATTGTGAATTTGCAAAGAATAGATTTATTTACGGTGAATTTTGTGCCTGTTCTTGTTTTGTTTTTAAAATAACAGAACATTTCCAAAGTCACACAGTAAGAAATCAAAGCGGCATTACAGTGTATTTTGTATCGAATTGATAGGAAGTTCATTTTATTTGTGTGGAAGTGCATTCTTCATTTTATATGTCTTTGTTGTGTGAATTTGACTGTGTATTAACTTCGAATTTGATGCCATTGGATTTTTGACTGTCAGAATATTGCGAATCGAATTCAGTTTAGCGAAAAATCCTCACAAGGCAAGTTGATTTAAACTGTTTGGCCATTCAATCATTGTTATTGTTGTACTCTCTATTGTGTGTGTTTTGTGCTTTGAAATTGCGATTTGACGTTGTGTGTAGCCTTCAATTGTTTATATAATTATTTAACGCATTTTTTCTTTCTTTTTTCCGTTTTTTTTTTTTTATTTTGAAATAGACTGCAAAATGGGTCGCCACAAGGCAGCAGATCCAAACGCCGACCAAAGGTGTATAAAGCAAGGACTGCCATCAATTATCCGAGAACGATATCGCGATGTTATTATCGCGATCATTTCTATTCTGTCTATCAAAGCAACGAAAATTGCGTGCCTGGCATCATTACTCTTTCTCATGAAAGTAAGTTCAAAAATTTCATTTGTTTCAGTTTTTGCTTTGAATAAAAAAAACATCAACTTCTTTTTTAATATTTCATCATAAATTCATCATATCATCCGAATGATTTTTCATTTCAATTCTTCGCTAATGACAATCAAATTCAATTTTTCGATATTATTTCATCATTTTCTATACGCAATTTACGGGCGATATTTTGCACTATTGTATTTGCATGAATTGATTCGATTGTTTGTTCGTTTGTTTGTGAATAGGTGAATGAAGCTGTTGATCACTTTGATGATGAATTTTTTGTATGGTATGATGGATCCAGCATGATTAAACGTTGTTTTAAGGCAGTACTACGTGACAACATCGGCAAAGTCTTTCTTATGCTAACGGATTTTCGACGCATTGTACACCATCCTAGCCAGTGTAAAATTGGTGCCATTGAAGTGCGGTTTGAAAAAACGCAAAGATAAAACGACCAATTCGATCAACATAACGAGCAACGAATTCCGCAGAAATAAAATCTTAAGTTGGAATCTGTTTTTCAATGTGGAAAAAATTCAACAACTGGTACATTTCAAAAAGTATTTCGATTTCCAAATTTGTTCGGACGGTGTGTCTGTTTCGATGATGTACAAAAAGCCAAAATTACCACCACTCGAAATAAGTGATGCTGAAATCATGAAAATGTACAAAGGGAACAAATTGAAGTATGCTATTGGCTGTGATCCGGGCATGAAAACCTGGAACGCTTCAGTGCGTCGTGATTTGGATACCAAAGAAGGGGTAAATTCAATTTTTCATAATGAATGAAAGTGATTGATATTGTGATTGTGATTGTGAATACAATGTCGTTTTTGTTGTTATCATTTTGTTAGGTGAATTTGCGCATATCCAGCAAACGGTATCACTGGGATGCGAAACAAGGCTGACGTGATGCAAAAGCCGAACGAATCACCCGATTATTTAAGCAATATGCACGCTTGGGATTGGACAAGCATATCGACTC
>NW_022203996.1:6995-8956 GCF_009176525.2 Contarinia nasturtii | reverse complement strand
AAAGGTATTAATACATCGAAATATTGTTCAATTATATAATGGAGACTCTGTCATAATAAAATAAACTAATAATTTTCATTAGAACCACAATGGCAAAAAGGCGAGGGCCTAAAATTTTTGGTGGTGTTCCAAGAAAGAAAGGAAAAGAAGGAAGAAAATGTCGAAATACGAACACGTAAAGTACCAGCCAACTCAATATTCAGAGATGAATATGCAGATTACCTCGTCGAACACTTTTATTGCAAATGCTTGATAGCAACAAAAATATCGTATCTGGCGTCACTTTTATTGCTGTATAAAGTCAACGAGGCGTTTGATATCGATGATTTCGATTATTTTATTAAAACTAATGGGAAAAAAGAAATTCGTCAAATTTTCACCGCTGTGGCACGCACCAATTGTGAATTTACAAATCAAATGCCAGACGAGTTTATTGAAATGGCCGAGGAATTGACTAACAACGAATTTGAGTGGCCATCTCGTGACCTGATGGGAAATGCATTTGAGTATATGCATCAACAATACCTCAGCAATGTGACAACACAGCATACCACACATTGTGAGAAGGAATTGGCGAACTTCTTGCAAATGAAGCGCTACCAATTCAATCAGGAACCGTACAGATTATTCAAATTTGATGACATCGATATCCGAAACGCAATCGAAAGCATTATGCGCAATAAAGACTGGAGTGAAGGCGATCCAGTTCGAAAATTCAAAATGAATGAGCTGTTTGTTGCGGTGAAAGAACGTTGTTTACCATCATTTGGCGATTATCTCACAATGACTCAATACATCGAGAAAAAGTGGTTTGAATCACTTTATTCTTTTATCCAAATACAACGTGAAATTAGTGAATTCAAGGCAGAACGTCAACAGCTAGTGCACGCATGGCTGCGACACAAGAAAAATCCATTGTTTGTTCGAAAAACCGATGCAACCACTGCCGCCAAAGATTCGCAATATCACCGTTGTACCGTTATGTGATAATAAACTCAAACACATCAAATTCGATCATACGGATTTGTTAGCACTATTGGCTCGATGGAAACTGATTCCAGAAGAATTCGGTGGCAAAGATGGAGGAAGTTCTATGTATAGCAAAAATCATTTTGAGGAAAACCCATACGACGCTTGGAATATTTTATTCGACATGAAGAAAATCAATGAACTCAAAAGACCAAACCAGCAATTTCATCGTATGATTGTGTGCGATAGCGTTTCGGCTTCGGTACTATTCGAAATACCAAAACGTGAGAAGACCGAATTCAATCGCGAACGAATCAAACAAAAACTTGAAGCCGGTGATTACACGTTTATCATCCCACTTGATCCTGGCGTGAACACATACTATGCTGGATTTCGTCGGAACATTGAAACTTGTGTCGAAGTAAGTTGATTAAATAATGTTTTTTTAAATTTAAATTTCATAATTTTCTAGATTCAATGTATTGATTGTTTTTATTTTGGTTTTATCAAAGGAAAACATCAAAATATCACAGAAGCAATATCATTGGGGTGCCCGACAAGGTATTCGGGACAAAATAGCAAAGCGCATGACAGCAACATTCGGCTGTGTAGTCATAATTTTGCTACATAATTTTTTTTCAAAATTTATTGTTTCAATTAAGTGTAGAGGAAGTGTAGGTAAGTGTACAACATTTTGTTTCGAAGTGTACCTGAAATTTTTTTTCAAAAAATCGACCTCTTTTTTTGGGGTCCTCATAATTTTGCCCGGGGTAGCTTTTTTCTAAATCTAAAATTTTATGTAATGTATTATGGTCTTAAAAAAGTGTACATTAAGTGTAGGTAAAAATTTTGCCTTCACATATGATATTACTATGAAATTAAGTGATTTGGCCATACCAGCCTTATATGAGGGGCGAGGGGTACCTATACTGAAAATTTCAAATTAAGTGTACGATGATTTTGTGAAAGTGTACAGCCTTGAAATTAAGTGT
>NW_022203996.1:0-6985 GCF_009176525.2 Contarinia nasturtii | reverse complement strand
GTGTACGATGATTTTGTGAAAGTGTACAGCCTTGAAATTAAGTGTAGATAAAGTGTACATCAATATTATGTATTTAAATGGTCAAAATTATGACTACACAGCCAGTTATAGCAATTTATTTTATTTTTTATTTTTGCATTTCAACCCCTAAAAAGAAATTTCTTGTTTTTGAGGTTGCGAAGAGAGCACTAATTCCAATTTCACCGCTAGTAAAAAAATCATAGTGGCACAAATTAGGCACACATTTTCTGAACGATTTTTGGATTTAGTGCTCATCCCCATCACAATTTTGAAAATTCACCCCCCACATGGCTTTGGGGCTGAAAATCAAATATACAATACCGATCAAAAATGAATAAACAAATGATGTAGAAAATTTGTGCCCAATTTGTGCCACTCAATAGCAGTGAAATTGGAATTAGTGCTCTCTTCGCAACCTCAAAATCGAAAATCCGATTTTGGGGTTGAAATGCAAATAAAGAGTCTTACGGGAGTAAGACGAACTTTTCCGCACGGTGGTAGATGCGTATTTTATCAAACTATATATATTCGGCATCGAAATATTCTTTAATTTAATAGCAGAAGAACACGCAAAAGATTTTTCACACTATCATGATGAACTCATTTGTATGATATTTGAAAGTATTCTATTTTCTAACAAAGCGCTATAAAAATATGTCTGACGTTAATTTTTCCATAAAAATTATTTTTGAAACACTTTTCATAACTAAAGTCACAAAAAATTTGAATTTTTGTATGGGAGCCATGTCTGTTATCATTTTAATGTCATTTTTTGTGTAAAAAATAGTCTGTACAAAGTTTCACGTCATTAAAGTAGCATACAAAAATTCAATTTTTTTGTGATTTTTTCAAAGAAACTGTATCACAAATTTTTGACATCATTTGTCAAATCATTTTTTATCGATTTGGGGTAGTTAATTTTTTAACCCCAAATAAAATACTGACCAAAGGTACTAATCGAGAGCACAAATTGGGCACATATTTTTGGCATCAAAAAGGGATGCATTTTTCAACCCCTGAAAAAGTCGATGTCCAGAAACCCACCCCCTTTATAGGGGATGACGGGAAAATATGTCCAATCTTGGGCACAAATTGGGCACACATTTTTGACATCATTAGATTTTTCTTTTTCGCCCCCAATCAAAATTTTGAAAAAACTACCCCTAACCTCCAAAAACCACATGCCATATTCATATCAACCCTTCGGGCACAGATTTTTTTTGACGGCACTAAATGGCACAAATTGGGCACATTTTTTTAAAATCATTTCCAAAAAATTCTGTCGTAGATGTCCTTCTGGTTAAATACCACCCGCTTGTTGCACGAAATTTTCTGAAACTTGTATGCACATTGCGCAATAAAAAAAAAAAATATACTTTTTATATAATCTTTAATAAGATCAACTGTATCGAATACACCAAATTAATTTGTTTGTAACACGTTAATTCAATTAATTCAACTATTGTTCAATTTATCACAGCGGACGGCAGTTCGCGCGAGTGACGAAACCACATTAGTGTGTTGAAAAGTCGAACTCGCTATATATACACGTAATTTCTAAATTCTAGCCTGGAAGGCCTATAGCCGCGATTGGTGTATAGTTGGAAAGCCCTTGAGCCATAGATCAAGAAAAAATATCAAAGTTCGAAAATCGGTCGACCTGTCTTCAAAATATGGTCCTTTCAAGAAAAGGGTCAATATTCAGTTTTATGGCCATAGATGGCACTAAATGAGGTCGTTTACAACTGAAACATCGATATTCTGATTCGAGAGCTCAATACGTTTCCAACGATACCTCAAACGTCGAAATCGATCATTCCGTTCGAAAAATTTATTATTTTAAAAATTTCATATGAATTTCTATGAAAAATCAAAATGTCTGTGTGTCCGCGATTTTGCGTAGTTGTTTCTGATCTTTTTGAAACTTTATGGGATTAAAGTACACAAAAACTAAGACTTTTTTGTTCCGGCACTTTTCGATATGGCCACCATGTTGGCCGTGGCCGGTCTCCAAAAGTCACTTTTTGACTTTTGTCCCTGCAGTCACCGAGGCACATCCACTTGACACACCCCGGACATATGCATATCATTGGAAAGGTCTTAAAGCCAGCTATCGAATGGTGTCATTTGCGGTCCAAAATTTCAAGTTTGAGTGGCCAAATTGGCCAAAAACCAAAAAGTTACCGTTCGGCCGGACACATAACGGATATTATCTCAAAAACTAGACTTACTTGGTGTATTGAAAATTTGGGAAAAATAATAGATTGAAAAGATTTGCTTCTGTTATGTTCAATCAACCATAGATCATTTTTTTTAATGCGTGAGAAATAAAAGACACAAAATTTAAATGATTAAAATATTCTCTCATAGAAAAATATGTTGCTTATAAATTTAATAAAGTCAGGAGAGACTCTCTGCTTTCTCTGCAAAGTACTTGTTTATTTTTGTTTTATACATAGAAATGTTCTTATTTTAGAGAAACATAATTCTTATCGGTAGAATGTAAATTTGTGTATATATGTCGTCAACATTGTCAGCAAAAAAAAGGTTCCGTTTAAATTGGTTGTGCTGCTTGCTTTCGACAATGACATCCATTGGTTGAACGCTGGTTGCCAACAATCTTGGAATTTGGACCTCATTGCAGAATTGGTTTATTTTTACACTGTTCGATCACATAGTCGGTAAAGCGTTTCAAAAACTTTGGATATTCTCGTTTATATACAGCACGAAGAACTGATGCTGGAGCCCATCCGCCAGGATTTACTGTTTACACACGAAATTAGTAAAGAAAAAAAAACGTTTAAATCTATTTTCTTTTTGTAAAAGAAACATTAAAAGATATTTACCTTCAGAGCAATAGGTGATTTTACAGGTAAGATCGTTACGTGTTGGTTTGGTTCCGCTGGCAATAATCGTTGGATCGATGTATGTTTGACAAAATAGAATGACTGTTAAAAAAATTCGAACACATTTGCCTGTATTGGCTGGATATGCATCCAAATTGATTGAATGATTGCACACCAACCATTCGTCGTGTGCGGTTTCATCTTTTTTATCGGTTGTTTTTCTCATATGCGACCAAAACAATGCATCACGTTGACTAGCTGGCCAAATTCGCTTATGCGTTTGCAAAAAGACTATGCTATCAGGTGAGATTTTTTCAATAATTGCCATATCGTCCAATGTTGCTGTTGATGATAAATTTATTGATATTCAAATATTCATAAATAAATATGTCAAAAAAGAAAATTTCGAAAGACAGAGACACAAATAAAAAAAGAGCAAAAAAAACAACAACGTACTTTCCCAATCGTTACGATATTCCGGCATAAAAAAGTAGTGACACATTTCGCGAGCTGTAACACCTTTTACAATGTGACATGCTTTCAATGGATCAACGACCATTCCATCAATTTCCTGCTCACGGCGATACATTTTCATTTCACCTTCATCGGCAAATAATTGCCATCCGTTGCCACCTTCACCAACACCTTGTCGTGCATAATGCAATTGTTCTTTGCAAATATCATCAATTTGAGGCCATAATCGATGCACCTTAGCCGCATTTCCGGTACCAAATTCATCATCAACTTTTTCCGTTACTTGGTCTTCACATTCGTCTGGTATCACCGTTGAGCTATTCGTACTGCTTTGCGACTGTGACAAACGAACATAAATGACAAATGAAAAAGAAGAAGAAGAAAAGAAATGACGATTAAATTAGGGCGATTTACTGATAAAAACATATCAAATGAGATCATCGACATAAATTAAATTTGAAATTGGTAATCAACATAAAATGTTCACATAAATAAAATGCACATGTAAATTATGCTTATTGTTTGCTATGTAAGCTATCATCCCAAATGTGGTCACTTATTTTTGTTTATTATTAATTCAATGAATGTGCGTCATTTTGTTTCCGTTGAAACAAAAACCATTCATTTGGCTGACATAATATGATATCGATTTTCGATTTGGAAACAAGTCCAGCAATAGCTCGAAAATTAAAATTAAAAACACTTTTCTAAATATTCATCAACACCATATGCACACTAATTGAATTATTTAATCATTTCGAGTTGAATAACAGAAGACTCACAAAGCAACAAAAAAATACATATCAAGTTTACCTGTTGTGATTGTAGTTTTAGACGAACTCTTAACTGTCGATCTTCTTCGATTTTGTCCAATCCCGTTTCGACGGCATCGAAGAATTCATCTTCTGGAAGCGTTGAATGTGGCCCTTCCTGAAATTAAAATAATCAAATCGAAATCATATTATAACTATCTTTATTCGTCAATTTTTTTAATTCATATTTGCTATAAATACATTGAGGCACTTTTCAAATAATTGAGCCATGAAAATTCTTTCGTCTACCCGGCAATTGCACTAATTTAAAATGATCTGAACACAGTCGACTTGCAGCCTCAAAAAGGCAAAATGACACGTCCACATTCCCAATTGTAAAATGTGAGACATAAAAATAATCTCATCGCTTGGAGCGGATGTCATGCAGAAATGTTTTGAGATGAGCGATAAAATTTTGAAAAAAAAAAAAAAAACATAACAACAAAACAAGCATTATTTGAGTGCGGATCATCTCTTTCAATATGAATCACTTATCACATGTGATTGTTATTGTTTGGACGCGATATATGTGTTTTTCTGATGATTTTGTAAGTAATAATTATTTATTCTGTTAATTGATACTGATTTGATTTGATTCAATTTCAGTGTTTGATAAAATGTTCGAACATTCCATTCATTTTTTCATGATTTCAATAATTCGTTATATTGCCCCTATAAACATTTCCCGTTGATATTGTAGTCACTGGCTCATTCATTTTTTTATTTTTTTTTTGCTTTACTTATTGTATATCCATGTGCCGTTTCTACTAAATAAATGAATAACATCAATCGGTTGTGTTCGAATAGCAGTGATAGAATATGATTCATTATTCACATCAAACGTGCCAAAGAATGTGAATAAATAGAATAGAAACACAGTGTGAATCATCAATTCTTTTGCATTAAGATCAAGTATGGGAAAAACGCTGTTCTCTGCATAATTCAAAGTGTTTGTCAATAACACACACACACACACACACACACACACACACACACACACTCACAAAATAATACAATGACTTACAAATCGATTTTTGAATCTTTTGATAGCTAAAGTTACTGATGACGGCATTTTTGTCTTCTTGGTTTCTTTGTGTATTGCTTCACTCAATGTTTTATATTCAATTACAATTTTCCAATGTATATGCTGCTACCACTTCTTTACATACACACTTGATTTCTAATTAAATATTTGATGTACGTCAATTTATTAAGCACAACGCTCAGTGTCGGTCACAATGCTTTGTGAATTTGTCATGCACAAAATACAAATGCTTATTACTGCCAACGACTTTTACGAAATATTTTACTCTAATTATTTTCTCCCTCTTGTTCCGTTTGTACAAAAATCGACTCAATTGACCGACAACAACCGAAAAAACTCATCTGAGACACGCATACAAATAATTGTTATTAACTACAATACTTGGCATAGGTTTTTGGCGTTTTTGTTTTATTTCACGGTTCTGTGCTCGTTGCGTGGCAAAAATCAGAGAACAAATTTTTTTCTTATTAAAATCACTTTCATTCTTCAAATATGTCAAAAAAAAAAAAAAAAAAAAAAACAATACAAAGTCATCGATTTGAATAGAGATGTTTGATATTTGCGTGTTGCGAGTACACTTAAAAATCAAACCAAACACAACAACCGACGAATTGTGACTGTTTCGAATCGAAACGAATGACTATGAACTAAACAATAATTCGTTGTACGCTTATAATGGTTTTTTTCTTTGCTTTTGAGAAACGTCAGGTATCAACAGCTATTTTGGCTGTGGAAGGAATTTATCAAATTTACAATGGAGTATCGTGCACACATATCAAACAACGTGCAATGTAATTGAATCAACACACATACATTGAAGTGTCACATGTTCGCAGCGACAAGTACGAGTAAAGAAAAACCACATGGGACATGAAAGAGGAAAAAATGACATCGCCATATAAAATGAAAGCAAAAACGTCGATGTCATTAATACATATTACTATAAGCCAATTAATATGTATGTTTATAAATGGTTCGTCAGTGTGCCATACCAAGAATTCGATGGATTATTGTTGGTCTTCTTCTACTTCTCTTGTTGATATACATACGCAATCAAACGCTTTGTTATGCCTCACATACGTTGCATGTATATAGATTTATTTTTTCTCTCTCGCACACACTATCTCTCTCTCTCTCCCTCTCTCTGTTCGAAAGTGAATTTCATAAGTCAAATAAATAAAATATTTGATGTTGGCGTTGAGTTGTTCGGTTTTGTTTGTTCATCTTCTTCATGTCCAACAACCGTTTTGGATTTATTTATGAGTGTGAAATACTTGTATACAATTACAATTGTTTGTGGTCAACACCAACGCCGCAAGCACATTGGAGAAGAGACAACAACAACAACAAAAAACAAGAAGAAATATGTTAATGTGCTCCGATGCGCACATGGTAGAAGGTTACTTTTGCAATAAATTCAACAATATATGCTTATGAACGGCCGTTTTTAAACACCACCAGGCATATCTATTGATTAATTTTCAAATTTGTATGTATGGTTGGTCACAAATCAGCACACGAATATACTGTTAACACCGTTCACCTATTTTCCACCGAAAAAATAACAATCACATCAAAATATAGTGGACGATGTCATTGTCGCTTAAAATGCATAACAATAAATCGCATTGAAACGTAAACAATGTGATTGCTGCGTGGAATGTGACATTGGAACCGTAATAATTAAATATTTTAACGAAAAACTATTATTGTTGTTGTTGAACATACTGTATCAGTTAATCAAATGAAAAAATAAGTGAAGAAAACTTCTTATTCTGATACAAATT
>NW_022203995.1:0-4152 GCF_009176525.2 Contarinia nasturtii | reverse complement strand
GAGAAACCCGAATCTTATGTTAGTTTTAAGATGCAATCAATTTTTCATACAAAAATCCACACAAAATTTCATTTTTGTATGAAAGACTTGCCTTTGTGGTACCGTAATGATGTGAAACTTTGAACAGACTATTTTTTTGATTGAAATTCCTTTAAACTTGGTGTGATTATTTATTTTTATAAGAAAATAATATTCACAAGGTTTCACGGTAATTTAAGTTACTGCAACCATACATAGACCATAATTTCAGTTTATTCCCAAAATTTCGGTTCCATGCGGAAAAGTCAGCTTGCGTACGTAAGCCTCTTTATTTTATATTAGGCTTAATTTAATGATATTTTTGGTGATTTGAATCTATCACGTATGAGCCATGCATCATTTCAATGAAAAAAATTTCATTTTTCAAATAAATGATTTCTAAAATATTTTTTAACCATCGTAAGACATAATAGAAATTCAAGATTTAATAATTAAACATTTTTATTTGTCAGCATTTTATTGTGAAAATGTTTTCATTCAAAGAATAATACATCTCCGCTACCACTCTTTTAAAACAATTGATCAAATTTTTTCAGTATTATGTTCTGAATATTAATTGCCAGCAGTTTTAAACTGGCATTGTCCCGTGGGGAAACTAAACGTAATGGGTATAGCTTGACCAGCACAGTTTAGTAAATTTCGAATTCGTTCTGGGGGAGGTAAAACTGCAATCGTTGCTATTGAAGCAAAAACTGCTTCTCTGTACAGAACACCATCAGGTCCACCACTCGCCACAACATTCGGATATACTTTTTTGATAAATTTAATAATATCTCTGATGTCTTTTCTTACGCCACTTATATCACGTTTTTCGAAGTAGTCACTGTCCAAGTTATGTAATGCATCGACGAGAGCTTCTAAAGAGGGAAGAACATACATGATATTTAAATTATCGATCGACCATCACAAAAATTTAGAGAATGCCCTACTCTACTTTCAATCATTTTTCCACACTAGAACAATAAATTATCGATCGAATATAATGAATGAACGCATTATTTGTGTTAGTGAAAAAAAAATGTGAAACTAAAATTATCCGTCTCCCTAATATGGTTTTTATGAGATTTGCTCTCTAATCGCCTTGAAAAATCTTACAATGGTAAAATTAGACCAAAAATTCAATGTAAAAATGTATTATTTACGAAAAAATATTTTGAAAAAAAAGAGCGAAAAATACAAACTCGATCAAAAATGATTTGTAAACTTACGTTGCTCTTCTTTAGTGCCTGCAGCTGTTGCTAAAGCTGCACTTCCAAGAAATATCAAAGCAATTACGAACAACTTCATTTTCAATTCCAGAACTTCAGAGTGATGAAGAAATTAAATCAGACTTTATGAATTGAATTATTTTGCACAATATAAATTAACTAAGGAAGACGATTCCGCCTTTTATACTATTGAATTGCCAAATTTCACAAAAAATACATTTTTATCTCAAATGATAATTTGATGGCGGAAAAATATAGTCTACGAATTGAATAGAACCATAAAAAAATCTCTAAATAAAGATTAGTGGATTGTTTGCGAAAAATCGAAAACAAATCAGAAGTAAAACAAGTAAAATTATATGACTTGCACAATAAATTCATAAAAGTAAGTGAAAAAATTTCTTATCATTGGTCTTGCAAGATTCAAATTTTAGTATTTGGAAAACAATATCTAAATTTGCCATAAGATGAATTTGATAAAATTCCATACACAGATAAAATTTACAGTCGGATAAAAAGAATCCGATACCCGTCTTTAATTGGGATTATTAAAAAACTATCTACGTGTGATCTTTCAGTTCAGATGATAAACATCAAAACATGCCATAATTGCTATCAACACCATTATTTAAGGCAAATAAAAACATTCTATCTCCAAGCAAATTCACATTCGTCGAATCCACAATCTTATTTTGTCGGAAGACAATGGGAATATATTGAGTTCAATTGAAATGAGTAGCATTTATCTTTTCTCGGGATTCCCGAGTCGCAACAGAGTGGAGATTATGTTATCAGATGAAGCTGATAAAGAAATGGTTTTTGCATTCCAAAATGGGATTTTGCATGCCAAAAATGGAATTTTGTATGCTAAAACATCCCCATCGTTGAAAAGCATTTTCCCATTTTGAACAAACATTTCTGTTCGTAAAACCATTTCTGCCCTTTTGTTTCCATTCAGGAAATTCAAAATAATATCAGTCCTTTTGTATGCCGAATCTATCCATACAGCGTCACTCGTTTTTAACCTCGCTAAGGATTTTTTTTTTTTTTGAAATTTAGCTGATATTTTTTGAAAATAGTATTTTCATATTTTTAACATGCGAAATTCCATGTTTAGCTTAGCATGCAAAATCCTATATTTTGGCATGCAAAACCCCATTTTGACAGGCAAAAATGGAGGTCCAAAGCTGATTAACAGTTGATTTAGACCACATATGACATTTTTTAATTTTTTTTTTATTCCATATCATCTATTTAATATCAAACTAATATTGTATTTCTGTTTCAACTTTTCTTCTAAAAATCATTTAGGTATTGCATTGGGTGAGAATAAAAATCTTAATTTTTATTCGTATTTTGGCGATAATACCAACAAAAAGTCGTTTACCAGAGAAAGTGGTATATTGTTACTGAAACAACCAAACAAAATTCGAATCAAAATTGACACAGGTCAGTGTGAAATATCATGGCTCTGATCCAAAAATCAAAAAAAATTTCAAAAAAAAAAACAAAATATTTACAAAAAATATAAAACAGAGACGATTTCTCTGCAGAGCTCTATATATTTCGACGAAATTCGGAACGGTTATCAATAATTTTGGCATTTTACATCGAATTATTGTGAAGAGGAGTAAAATATTAAAAGTTAAAAAAAAATATTTAAAATCATATTAATTTTAATTTTTTTCAACTTTTGATATTTCACTTCTCATTGAGTAGCTCTGCTCATCTGAGCATTCCTCTTCACAATATCTTGCTCTGAGAAACAGCCTCTGATATAAAATATCACCATATTTCGATATAAAATACCAAAAATTATTGACAATTATTCCGAAATTCGTCGAAATATTTATGATTAATTGAAAAAAAGTGAAATATCAATTTTTCGAAAAATTGACCAAAATATGAAAAAAAAAATTTGAAATATTTCCGGTTGGATTTATGAAATTAAAATTAAACGCCTGAAAATATGTTTTTAATGTATCAGAATGTCTATTTTTTCTTATAGTTGGAAACGTTGAAGTTATCATAAACAACGTAGATTCATTCCGGCACAAAATAACCGATGGAAAGAGAGTTCCGAAATACATATCTTTTGGAGGCTGGGACCAAAGGAACGATATTTTCTTAAATTGTCACGTGTGATTTCCAGTTTTAGACAGATTTTTAAGAAAAATACATTCAGACGATTCAATAAAAAATATCGGAAAAATCTCGATTTAATGTTGGTTAAAATATTTAAGGTTTTTCGTAAAACAATTGATGTATTTTACGTTATTTTCAAATTGGAATTATATTTGGTGACTTGAATTATTCATTGTAAAGGCAACACCAAATCGATTTGCTTTAAAGAAAATTTCGGATGTATCTTATAGGAGTCAGTTGTTGCAGAAATGTTTAGATACGCTCCCAACAATGTAGGTACCACAGCGACCGTATCAAAAATAGCTAACAATTACTTACAATTTTGTGTTCATTATTTCAATCGCTTTTTTCCTGCTCTAAGCAAAATATTGACATGCTTTCTCATAAATTATTTTATTTAATATTTTTTTTGTTTTCTATTTTTACTGATCTTGATCATTCTTCGATTAATAAAAACGGCAGAAAAAAAATGTTTCAAATAACATTCAAACTAAAAGCTGCTGAATAAGTCGTGGACTCAACGCC
Source organism: Contarinia nasturtii (assembly GCF_009176525.2). Taxonomy (NCBI): domain Eukaryota; kingdom Metazoa; phylum Arthropoda; class Insecta; order Diptera; family Cecidomyiidae; genus Contarinia; species Contarinia nasturtii. The sequence continues at coordinate 235 of NW_022203995.1, read as the reverse complement.
AACTTCATAACGATTGACTGCGATGAATACGTACTGTCACTAGCGTATGTGTATTGTGTATATCAAAATACATATGTTTCCATTGTGTGACAGTGTTTGTCAAATCAGTCTCGCTTATAGTAAAATTTCATTACATGTCATTGTTATTAACTCATTGTTATGATTAAACACTACGCCTAATATTGATAGTAAATTGGAAGAATTGAAATATTTCTCTTGATTGTGAAAGTGGTTT
>NW_022203994.1:0-10786 GCF_009176525.2 Contarinia nasturtii | reverse complement strand
GACGGTCCGAAAAACATCGTTCCGTTCAATGACTTGTTGCAAAGCGGCTGCATAACATTCAAGTGCTTCTCGGTCACAAAAATGTAGACGACTAACTAACAAGTACAAATCTCCATGCTCGGCCATCATATGATGAAACAAGATGCCTTCTTGTAATGGTGCTAATCCATAAATATCTTGAATATTGGCTATACCACCCGGCACTTGTGTTACTAGCAAATCAATCTCTGATTGAGGTAGGTTAATAAGAGGTAACATATCTGGAGTAATATTTGTGCTGCCTTCAGTAATCAGATTTGGTGGAATACTGAACGAATGGTATTTGCTGAGAGTGTCAGCTAATGCGACTAAGGTGGGAGCATCAAATATTTTCTTGATAGTGGTATATAATCTGGCCTTTCGTAATAGTGCTACCATTCGTACAATAAGCACAGAATTCCCACCCAACGCAAAGAAATTGTCATGTCGGCTGATTCGCTCAATACCCAACACTTCACTCCAAATTGCAGCCAGTTTTTCTTCCATTTCGCCTCGCGGCTCTTCATATAGTTGACGAGCAAATGCTTTATCGTCCGGTGCTGGAAGTGCACGTCTGTTCACTTTGCCATTTAGTGTGAGTGGTAATGATGATAGACACACATATGCTGCTGGCACCATATAATCAGGCAATAGAGATGCCAAATACGTACGTAGATTGTTAGCGAGTGATGCATCAGGATTGGCCACTACATAGGCTACCAGACGGGTATCATTTTCAATCTCGTTCTTCCATGGCTGTACAACCGCTTCGCGCACCAAAGGATGTTCCACTAAACGGGCCGCAATTTCACCAGGCTCAATTCGGAAACCACGAATTTTAACCTGTTGGTCAATACGTCCTAGATATACCAGATTTCCATCTGGCAGGTAGCTTGCCAAGTCACCAGTGCGATACATGCGTGCGGTCGGATTTTTACTGAATGGATCGGACAAAAAGCACTCGGCGGTAAGTTCAGATCGGTTGAGGTAGCCACGAGCCACACCAGTGCCGCCAATATACAGTTCTCCTTCGGCTCCCAATGGTACCGGTTCACCTTGTGCATTTAAGAGGTAAATACGATTGTTAGATATTGGACGACCGATTGGTATTGAATGGCTATCAAAATCAATTGGACACGACCAAGTGGTCGCAGCTATGGTTGCCTCAGTTGGACCATAGCCATTGAAAACTGCAGTGTGTTTAACGGCAGTTTTTAGCAGCGATAACGACGGTGTTTCGCCACCAAAAATCAAAGTTTCCAAGCAATTTAAATATATTAGATTTTGTGTGTTTCGGAACAAAGCTGGCGGTAAAAGCGCATGGGTAATCTTTTCGGCATTTATATATCTAAGCAAGGAATTGTCCATTCGACGTACTTCTTCAGTTGGTATGCAAAGACAGGCCCCACTTGTTAAAGCCAGTGCGATTTCCAATATGCTTGTATCAAAAGAACAGGATGCAAACTGTAAAATGCGGCTCTTCAGAAATATATCAAAAAAGAAAGTTTGACTTTGAACCAGATTGAGCAGAGAGTAATGCTCTACCATCACCCCTTTCGGTCTTCCAGTAGAACCAGAAGTATAAATTATATATGCCAAATGAGATGAAGTTAGACCGAGTTTAATGGAATCCGGGTTATCACTCAACAGGCCATCGGGTAACATCTGGTCCAAATTCACCACAGACACATGATGATCTCCAAGTGCTTTTTGGCCAGTGGCATCTGCCAACAAATACAATGGATCGGCGTCCCTCAGAATATTTGTTAGTCGTTCACTAGTGTATTCCGGATCGAGAGGTACATATGCGCCGCCAGATTTTAAAATACCTAATATAGCTACGATCATTTTCGAGCTGCGCCTAACGCATAGTGCGATGAGATCATCTGGCTTAACACCTTTGGAAATCAGATAGTGTGCTAGTTTATTTGATTGTGTATTAAGTTCTTCGTAGCTAAAAGTTTCTCCTTCACATTCGACAGCAATCGCTGAACCGTTACACCTGACTTGTTCTTCGAACAACTCATGTATGCACTTTTTAGCAGGATAAGTTATATCAGTTTGGTTCCAGATATTGAGAAGCAGTTCGCGTTCAGCTTTGGGTAGTAAATTCAGTTTACCAACGGGTTTCTGTGATTGATCTATGCTATGAGCAGATGTAAGTAAAACCAGCAAATGTGATGATAAACGGTCTACTTCCTCCTCTGATATCTGATTATTATTATAGATCCAACGAAAGGAGCCATTATTTTTGTTGATCTGAAGCGTGAGCAAACTGCCGTGAGCGTCTTTCGAGGGGCATTCTTCTTGAGTGTTGATGAGGGACATAGCCAATTCCCATGGTCTGTCGCTGCGCAATTTATTTGAAGAACATATGGCATGTCGAACGATCAAATCTGACAAGCACGGTAAGTTGTCAACCACTTCCTTGCAATCTCTTTCTACGTTGGCCACAACGCTTGCAAAGGTATCAGTCAAATCGATGGATGTCGAAAATGGTACAGTTTCAGCAAAAATTCTTCTTGCCAGTACATCATCATTTTGGTAAAATACATTCGATTCAGTTGCATCCCATCCGATCTGTAACTGTGACATTTGGGTATCACGAGCGATGTAAATAAGCCATGCGGAAAGAAGCTCTGTTGCACTGGATCCAACGGGTGATAAACTTTGAAAATCAGATGCGGCCCATACTGGGGATAGACTGGCATAGTTTTGCACAATTGAAAGTTTACATAGTTCAAAGTTGGCAAGACAATGAGACCAATGTGGATTTGAACGCATGGCCTGTGCATATGTCGCGCCTAAAAATTCGGATTGTTCAGGTGTTATTACTGGAAGTTGATCACCTGTGAGAAGATGACATTGGTTGGCAAGTATCCGAGCTGATATGGCTCGCCCACTTTCATCAAAGAAATCACTTATTTTAACAACTCCATCTGCAACAGCAACGTGCCAAGCATTTTCGTCAATTGCCAATAATGTTCCCGGTGCTTCCGTGCGTATATTCATATCATTTACGCGTTTCAGTCCACTGATGCTCACCACTCGATCGATAAGAAGAGCTTTTGAGGTTGCAAAAGGACTGGGGCCGCTTCCTGCCCACGTGTTAGCATTCACGAGACGTACAAGTGAATCGGCACATCGATTCCACTGCAGAAATCCACCTGCAACTGGCATTCTTCGATTTGCATAAAAGCTCTCATTCTGCTCGTTCGTGGAGACAGCACGACATCGTTCATTAAGCATGGCTACCGTAGTATTCGGAGCACTAACAACAAGAGCCAAAATAAAATTTAAACGATCTTTTAAAGCAACGAGTTGTTCTTTTGAATGTCCTTCCACAATATCATCAAACATGATATCAAGACGATCGTTTGAATGATCAGCCCAGAACGTTATTTGTAATTCATTGCTATCGATGTTTGCACCAAAATGAGATGAAGCACTGCAATCTTCAAATTTCTCTTCATGATCATGTAGTACAACATTGAGTAGCGGGCCAAAGCTTCTGTTTGAACTATATTCAGCATATCGTCGAATTTCCTCGATGCGATAGCGTTGATGGGCAATGACTGATTTTGTTTCTTGAGCAACATTCATTAGGACTTCCTTGAGCGTAGCATCCTCACGTATGCGCAATAGCAGTGGTACAACATTAGCCGTCATACCAATTTCTTGAGTCAAATGTGTGCCATGCACCGGTAAGCTGAGACTCACGTACTCCACGTCAAGCAAATTTCGGATCAATAATACCAAACCGCCAATGCACATAATGGATTCGGGAATGCTCAACTCTGCTGCAGTCCGACGCAATTGTTCCCATTCCATTGTTGATTGCGTACACTCATTGGTCACTTGGTTTTCATTTATAGCGATATCTCGATGTGTGTAAGCATGGTACTTCAATGATTGAACATAAGCTTTCCAAAATTGTTCGTCTTGCTTGTACTCTTCTGAAGCCCGATAAACGGCTTCTGCCTTAGCGAGTGCATCAAAGTGTAACCTTGGTTGCACAGTGATTCCGTTGCCTTGTTTTACATCATTGTATGCAGTAATGAGCATGCTTTCTAACTTAACGCGAGACCTGCCATCAATAATGCTGTGGTGAAACTGTTGGAAATATATATGTGTGTTTTCGTCAATGGTATAGACTTTGAACTCATACAGTTTATCGTCGGTTATAGCACAGGGCCGACCAGCGGTTTCTTTCATCCTTTTGAATGCTTCATCGAACGGCGTGGAGTAGTTGCTGACATCAATTGTACTCATGCTGGGACGTATGCTTTGATCGTTAATCTGCCAGAGTTCTCCGTCAGAGTAAGCAAACCGTGTTTGTAATAAAGGGATCTGCAAAGCAAGCTGACTGATCGCATTTGTTAGAGCTTCCAAATCCAATGGACCACGGATAACCATATAAGATGAAATGTTGCATTTACTTTCAGGACGCATTTGTTGAATAAGAAACATCTCGCGCTGGGCACGCGTCGTGATGCTCCGCACCAATGTAGCATCGTGAAGAGTGAGCTCATCATTAGATAGGTCCTTCATCGTAATTTGTATAATGGAGCTTTACACTGTATAAATTCTGAAAAACCAAAGCCATTACAATATTTAACATATGCTATAAATGAATACAAATTATTATTACAAAAATTCTGCGAATTTTCCCATAACCCCTCAACCCCTGATTTTAATTTTCCGCACACACCTAGTGTGAAAGGGGAAAGTATTGCAATGGGTCAAAATTTACGAAACCTCAAAAACATGTTTTCTGGACGTTTCTGAGGTCAGAGAACCCGAATCAGGCCGTTTTGAGCATGGTTGGTGTGGGTCTGTTCCACGTCGTACATCGTACGTCGTACGTTGTCCGCCGTACGCAAAATTTGTCCTTCGATTATCTCACCCCCCAGAAAAGTTATTTAAAATCTGACTGTACAGGATGATTTGGGGTCCCGAGGAATAGAAATCATTAGATTTTGAGCGATTTTGGTCGATGGAAAAAATTGTCATGCCTGGAGTGATACCTATGAAAAAGAGTCCAATTTTCGTCCAAAAGTCATACTTAATGTAGACTTAAACACTCAAAAATATGTATTGGGGGGTTTTTTGGCACGAGAAAACCGAATCCGAGGTTAATTTTGAGATACAATCACTTTTTGATACAGTTTCCTTGAAAAAATCACCAAAAAATTGCATTTTTGTATGGGAGCCATGCCGTCACCTTACTGACGTGAAACTTTGCACAGACTATTTCGAAGGGCAATCGCACTTTGAATACTGCAGTTGTGCTGCTCTCTGACATTTATAAGTTCAACCCTATGTAAAGACATTGCTTTCCTCTTCTTCTTCATTTGCAAGAAGCATGTGCTTTACAGCAGCTTAACTTTGAGATACCAGGTGGCAGCACATCTGCGTGTTCGAAACCCAATACATTGCTTTAAATGGATTGCGAGCAGAGCGTGGACTATTTTTTGCACAAAAAAATAACATTCTGAAAGTTTGATGAGATTTTAATCAAAATTAGGAGTACCTCCCATACAAAATTTTCAATTTTTGGTTCAAAAAAAATATTTTGTATGGGAGGTACTCATAATTTTCGTTGAAATTTCTCCAAACTTTTCGAATGGTTTTTTTTTTGTGAAAAAAATAATCTGTGCAAAGTTTCACGTGCTTACGATACCATACAGGTATGATTCCCATACAAAAATCCATTTTGTTTAACTTTTGTATGAAAAGTGTTTCAAAAATAATGTTTATGGCAAAATTAACGTCAGACATATTTTTTATAGTGTTTTATAGAAAATAGAATTCTTTCAAATGTCGTACAAATGGGTTCATCATGAAGTGTGAAAAATCTTTTCCGAGTACTTCTGCTATTAAATAAAAGAATATTTCGATGCCAAAGTTGAAACATATTTTTTGGTCTCGAACTTTACGCCGCTTGAAAGGCTTGAAAAATCGAAGAAATATTATTTTGAAATAGCTTAATAGAATACGCATCTACCACCGTGCGGAAAAGTTCGTCTTACTCCAGTAAGACTCTTTATTTTTGACCTGAAACCCAAAAATTCGGCTTTAGCGTGTCAAAAAACCTTTAGAAAATGTTTTTTCCAGATGCCTTCCGAAACAATTTTCACAAAAAGTAAGATCCCCCCATTTGGGGTCAAATACTATGAGATTTCTAAAGGTTTTTTGGCACGCTGAAGCCGAATTTTTGGGTTTCAGGTCAAAAAAATCATGGGTTAAGGGGTTATGACCCCTGATCTCCTTGGGGGTGGGGGGAGTTGGAGGGCTTTGATAAGAAGATTGTATAATCTTTGTTGAATGAGCATCGTAACAAAAAGAACTTAAGAGATTTAACAACTCTATCTCCTTCATTTGACGATACAGATGAAGTAGCATACACGGGTGGTGTTTTTATAAACGATCTTTCGATAACATTATCGAAAATATTCAATAGATATTCAATAAAACTCTCAACGAATAGTACTGGATACAAATTGAAAACTTTATTTCGTAACGCCAAGGACAAGTTTGAAAATTTGGACAAGTCTGGCATATATTCGGTCTAGGGGGATTCCGCGCTCTTAAATATGAATAAATATGAACAAATTCGGGGGATTTCAACAAATTCAAGAGATGTTAACACAACTTTACGTTTTTTGGGAGATATTTTGAGATTTTCTGAACTGCAATACCGACAATGTTGAACTTGACAAGAACAGGGAATGAAGAAGTGGTGAATTATTATGACAGCTTCTATATACTAAAAAATATATTGATTTGTTCTGATTAACTATTTGTTCAATCTCTTTTATACTTTGTTCATTTAAAAAACTTAATGACGCTCTATCGATTGCACAGACAGCCAAAATATCTTTAATAATTTTTGGAATTTTATATTCGTAGAAGTTTTGATACTCACGCCAGAACCGTTCCATTGCAAATGGCACATTTCAATTTTGCTTTGTAATGCAAAAACTTACACACATGTAACAAACAACTACCATGACAGCTTAGAAGCTGTCCCAATAATTCACCTATTATAAATAGGTCTGCAGCGCCAAAAATTCACCACCATTCATTATTATCTCATATTCACCCATATTCTAAAAATGTCAAAATATTCGACAAAATTTGAAGTATTCTACATGGTGGGTATCGGTGAATACTTACGGATATTGTCAGATACGGTGAGATATTTGAATTTTTATGAGATTTTAAGAATGAAGTTAAATTTTGGTACATAAATACGCGCGGAATCCCCCTAGTATTCGGTTTTATGTTCTGATTGTGAAGAAAATTACACGGGTCAATGTAGCAGAGCGGTTTGTATCAGATACGGTGAACATTATAAACCCATACATTTTGGTGAAATTGGCAAATCAACAGCAGCCGATCATTTTATCAATAATGGACATAAATTAGCGGGTTTTAAACTCCTAAAACACATACAAAACCAAAGATATTTGAATGCTACCGAAAATTTGTACATTTATAAGACAAGAGCAAACAGTATGAATATTCAAAATACACAGGTTCAATCAACTCTATTCGAACTAACATCTGACTTGAAAACAGCTGATATTTTTGAAATGAAATTCTAATGCATGTATGACATCAAATATGAAATCCCATCAGATATCCATGGCGAGCTATAATTGTAAAACCGAATTATTGTATTTTATTTATTTTTGCATTTTCAAACTTAGTAGACAATTGACATTGTTTTTTCAAAAAGTAAATCAGTTTCATTGTTAGCCTGAAGATGAGCACACGGTTGCTCGAAAACGTTTGCGTAATGCAAATAATTGCTAATAAAGCATGAATTTATTTACATCAGAATAAGAAGATATACTTTCGTTTTATTTAATTATTTGTCAACTATGTTAACTATAATCACTTTTAGTTAACTCTGAAACATAACCGACTATATTCGATTTCAATCATCTATTGGTATTTCTAACCGAATAAAAGTGATTAAAATTGTCTTAATGTCACACTGTGGGTCAAAATATCAGAAACTTTCGGTGCGGGCCAAATGACCTATAAGGTATGATAGGGCTCGGTCCCCAGATCACGATGGTATGTTTGGTTTCTCTGGCGGAAGAAAAATTGAATTTTTCCCATGGATGGCCATGGGCATCACACCAGACATGACACTTCAGTCTATCAACCAAAGTCGCTCAAAATCTAATGGTTTCTATTCCTCGGCACCCCCAATCATCTTGTGAAGTCAGATTTTGAATTAGTGTGCGGAAAAGTAATATATCAGTAAATAATAAGGATAGGTAGTCAATTTCCGGTCGATGTCAACTTTTGAAAAATCGTATATACTACTAAAATGTACAAATTATGTACAATTATGTACAACAGTTATTATGATTATGTACCAACAAAAAAAATTCAGAATTTGGATTTTTAAAAATTGAAAATATCAAAACCCGGAAAATGTTTACCCGAAATTCGTACAACACCAAAGTATACGTCATTAAAATGTACAAAATATGTACAATTCAAATCCGTAACTAGATTTGCAAAATTTCAATCGAGTACTCAAATTTCACCCATCCCAATTTTTATAGCAGTTTTTGAATTCGCCGCGAATGGCCAACTTTTTAATTATTTAGAGAAAACCGAATCTGACGTTAGTTTTGAGGTACAATCAATTTCCGATATACTTTTTATATAAAAATATCAAATTCGAACTTATGGTTTTATAATTATGGAGATTTTTCCATTTTTAACAAGCATTTTTCGATTTTTATCAAACATTTTCCCATCGCTGACAAGCATTTTCCTATTTCTTGACAAGCGATTTTTCCATTTTTAACATGCAATTTTCCGATATTTATCAAGCATTTCCCCATTTTTGACAAAAAAAAAAATCCGATTTTTATCAAGAATTTCCCCATTTTTAGAAAAAAAAATCCCATTTCTGATCGTCAAACCATTTATGCCGGGGGTTTTTGGGTATGAGAAAACCGAATCCCATATGAAACCTCAACGTTATGCGCGTCAAATCGACGTTATTCGACGCTATTCCATGTGTATATAGAATTGTACATTATGTTTTACAGTGCTGTGCAAGCATGCGGCCTTATACACAGTAACACACGAACTCCGTTTATGTGCGCGCGTTGCCTGTTATGTTTTGTGTATTGAATTGCGACTCAATCACAGTAGACGGCGCAGGCACTGTAAAACATAATGTACAATTTCATATATGTATACACATAGAATAGCGTCGAATAACGTCGATTTGACGCGCATAGCGTTAAGGTTTCATATGGGATATGATGTTATTTTTGCGATACAAATATATTTCGACACAATTTTCATACAAAAATTTCAAAAAATGTGGATTTTTGTATGAAATCCATGCCTGTGTGATATCGTAATGAGCTGAAACTTTGCACAGGTTATTTTTATCACACAAAAATAACACTTTGAGAGTTTGAAGACATTTCAACAGAGTATCATGATTTGCTGCTGCTCAGCATATAGCTGAGAGCTGAGAAATGCTGAACTCGTGCGGCTAGCGCATGCGAAACGGATGCACGATACATATTCCCCTTTCGCTTGGTATGTGCTGCCGTTCACGCTATTGCCGGTACAACGGTAACACACTATACCAGCGAACATACGAAGTGAAAGGGGAATATGTATCGTGCATCCGTTTCGTATGCGTAAGACGTACAGTTTCAGAATATATGAAAGACTGAGAGCAAAAACAGCACGTCGCATCTCATCTCTTGCTTTCACTTACGTAAGCAAAATAACGAGGGAGGCGACGTGATGTTTTTCTCGCAGCTTCTCATATGTCGGTCGCAACACAATTTTAAACTCAACTGGTTACTAAGTTTTGAGTTTTGAATTGAACATCCAATCAACTGTTTATAACCGTTTAAACGGGGAGAATGCATGTGTGCGTGTCAATAACGTCAACGGCAGCACATACGAAGCGAAAGGGGAATATGTATCGTGCATCCGTTTCGTATGCGTTAGCCGCACGAGTTCAGCATTTCTCAGCTCTCAGCTATATGCTGAGCAGCAGCAAATCATGATACTCTGCATTTCAACGCATATCAGGGGTACCTCCCAAACAAAATTTTGGATTTTTCGCTCAAAAACGAAATTTTGTATGGGAAGTACCCTTAAATGCATTGAAATTTCTTCAAACTTTTAGAATGTTAGCCTTTTGTGAAAAAAATAACCTCTGCAAATTTTCACATGATAACGATATCATATAGGCATGGCTGCGATACAAAAATTCCCATTTTTAGTAGTCTTTGTATGAAAAGTGCTTCGAAAATTATTTGTATCGTAAAACTAATTTCAGATTCAGTTTTCTCGTGAATTCTTTGAGTTAAAGATTTGTAATAAATCCATGTTGTGGATCACAGTGTGGAAAAGTTCATCTTACGGATGTAAGACATTTTATTTGTATATGTTTTGTGTTTAGGTGTGTTCAATGGCCCTGACATCAAAAATATGATGAAGAGCGAAAAGTTCTATGCATTGCTATCACCATTCGAAAAGGTGGCATTTTCAAATATCAAAGCTGTGGCTGAAATTTTTTTGGGTAACCATGCGCACAGAATTATAGAGAAATAATCCACAACATGCTAGAGAGTTTCAGTCAATTGAAAATTGACATGACACCAAAAGTACATTACTTGCACCAACATCTCGATTTCTTCAAAGATAATCTGGGCAAAATATCGGATGAACACGGTGAGCGGTTTCACCATCAAATAAAAAA
>NW_022203993.1:0-2143 GCF_009176525.2 Contarinia nasturtii | reverse complement strand
TCAATGATTATTATACGAAAAAAATACCAAACAGTGATACTACTTTATTTGATTTAGAAGTAAATTTATCAACAGTCAAACTGAGAATTGAAAAATATTTAAAACAAAATAGATAGAATTGAATAGAAAACATACTGAGAAAACTATTAATCTCCTTCTAAACTACTAGATGTAAGAATATAATTATTTTGTATTTATTTAAAATATATTCAATAAACCACCAAGGCGAAGGAACGCTGTTCGGTGCAGTTATTATTATTATTATAAAAATCAAATTATATTGTATTATATTTATTTGATTAAAATATTTTCAATAAACCACCAAGGCGAAGGAACGCTGTTCGGTGCAGTTATTATTATTATTACTATCTTCTCCTTTTCACTGGCTGAATTGATAGCAATTGCTATGTCGGGTCCCTCATCTTCATCAACAAACCAAATCAATCTGGGCAGATTAAAGTCTCCGGACACAATCAAAACATCATTTGTATTCAATTTCGATGCGACTTCTTTCAAGGCATGTTGTTTTCATACACCTTGAGTGTTGAATCTGGTCGAATATATAATTCAACCAAAAAGATGTTCCTTTTCATGCCGGCTACCTTTACCCAAATTTGTTCAGCTCCGAAATGGTCATCCGTTCCGATGCAAACTGACTTCAGTTTGTTGTTGACAGCAACCACCATCGTGTTCCTTTTGATATACCTGGTCCTTTTCTGTGAGTGATGAACGATCACATCTATAGACCTCGTACATTGGTGGAAAAACGTCAACAGAATTGATTGCATCACTTAAATGAGTTTCGCGTAGCATGAAAATCGATGATCGTTGAACCATTATCTCAGCTGCAAACTCCGATATTTTTGTTCTTAAGCCATTCGCATTTCTTCGTCGGTTGTCCACATAATTCAGTCTTTGGAAGGACACATTGACCATATTTTGATGAAATTGCGGACGAATATCCCAACGGCGGCTTGATCCAAATTCGCCATAAAATGGTTGTTGTTGTACCCGAAGATATCCCATTCAATGGCTTGATGTTTGCGTACCACCCTGTTGTCGATGCACAAAATACCCCATCTCAGGCGCACACTACCCAGGGGGTCAAAGTACCCGATTGGGCTCAAACTTCACACAATTTTAGTGATTAATTAGTGAAAATTTGTGACGCAATTTTTAGAATTTGTGATTCTCCAGAAAAAAAGTTACAGGCCTAAATTTGAAAAAGCCTATTCATCAAAAAGTCTATAAGTGAAATTTTGAAAAATTCGAAATAAAACAAAATTAGTATGAAAATCGAAAAATTGACATTTCTGTCCCAAGGAGTGTGTCACAAATTCAAAAATTGACATTTTTGGCAGTTACAAATTGGTCACTAAAAGATGGCATCATTTATTTGGATCTACGTATTCGATTTGAAAAATTTCATTCAACTTCGATTTTTAGTATGAAAATCGAAAAATTGCGATTTTTGTCACACGTGTTGTGTCACGAATTCAAATGTTGACATTTTTGAGAGTCACAAATTGGTCACTAAAAGATGGCATCATTTATTTGGATCTACGTATTCGATTTGAAAAATTTCATTCACCTTCGATTTTTGGTATGAAAATCAAAAAATTGAGATTTCTGTCCCAAGGAGTGTGTCACAAATTCAAATGTTGACATTTTTGGAAGTCACAAATTGATCACTAAAAGATGGCATCATTTATTTGCATCTACGTATTCGATTTGAAAAATTTCATTCAACTTCGATTTTTAGTATGAAAATCGAAAAATTGAGATTTCTGTCACACGCGTTGTGTCACAAATTCAAATGTTGACATTTTTGACAAATAATTTTCGACGCTCTTTTCGTACAAAAACTACTAAAAATGGGAATTTTTGTATCGGAGCGATGCCTATATTACTTTTCCGCACACCTAGTGTAGGGAAGGTATTGTAATAATAATAATAACTGCACCGAACAGCGTTCCTTCGCCTTGGTGGTTTATTGAATATATTTTAAATCAATACAATATGATTAAATTCTTGCATCAAGCAGTTTTGAAAGAGATAAATAATAATTTTTATAAAAAGATTTCATTTATGTTTAGAATTCATCTATTTTCTTTCAAATATTTCTCAATTCTCAGCTTTACCG
>NW_022203992.1:0-12674 GCF_009176525.2 Contarinia nasturtii | reverse complement strand
TTCAATGCCAAGCACATAGAGATGTCGCTCGGAACGTGAAGCTCAAATAAAATATACAGGTGATATAGAAAGCAAGTGAGGGTAGCTTACAACATCATCTATGGTAATCGATGTTTCGGCTATATTTAAACTTAATATGATTTTTCTAATTCCATTTGGCATACGATCAAAGACACACGATTGTTCGGGATTTCCGCTGTGTAACGTGTAAATTTCGTAGTTTTTCATTTCCGAATTTCTTTCGATTTGTTTTTTTTTTTTTGAGCCATAATATCGTCGTAGCCAGGTAAAAATATAAGAAGACTCTGGTCGGATGGTTTTTGCATATGGATTCGATTGATAACATGAATTAATATCTAATGATAAATTTCATTGCTTGGAATAGGCGCCATTGCATTGGTTTTAAATTCAGTTTCTTTTATTATATCACCAAGATATAGAATTTCGACAGTAAACAATTTTCCTGGCACATTGTTGGAACGGACTTACTTTGCTAGCTCGCCAAATTTTAAAGTTGTTGTTGCCCAGAACACAAATGAATGTAAAACACACGCGGTTGTTCTTTTTTTCTTTAAATGATTGGGATCCGGGTTTTAATTAAATTCCGTCAAAATGTAGATCAATTGTACTTACAAACTAAAGCCTGGCTTCTATTCGGTCGACATCAAACTTAATGCAATAGTATACCTTCGATGGAGCTCATTTGTTCTTATTGGCCGATAATATCCATGCAATTCCTTTCCGGCGATGTGTCGTATTTTGATATACATTATCTGATTTGCTTACTGTTAGGCACCGAAGAAGGTTTACAAAATACAATGCAATGAATAAACTAGAAAAAAAAGACACGGTGAAAGTAATTGACTTACCTTGATGTAAACATCAAGTTTGTTGTGTTTTTTGACATTGTTCAAAACGAATTTGGTAGCCAATCGTGTCGCCAACTCTTTCATTACGTTCGTATACAATTCTTTTTGCAATAGAAGTTGCTACTAACCGCCTCGGTTGCGTACAAATAACTCGAGTCTTTCTGTTTTTTTCACACCCGTCCGCAATAATAAATTGCGGTACCTGTATAGATTTTCCAGAACCTTGAAGTAAAAGTGAATAAATTAATTTTAGTTTTTTAAATGGCAATCAATAATTATACTTATATATTTGGGTTTTTAATTTATAATTTGTGTTTTGCTGGGTTGGAAAATCTACACGACTTTTTAAAATGAAATGTAATTTACGTAGAGTATGCATACTCTACATTTTCTACTGTAGATTATGTACATTATGTAGATTATTCAAAAATTCAAAAAAATAAACGAAAATTCCCCCCAAAATTTTATATAGTATATGTGAAACGATGTGAAGTTGGTTCTCTATATAATCTGAACCGATCCGAATGCATACGCGAACATATAAATGTGACACTGACGTTTCGTATCTGGACCGTTCTTGATTGTTTGTCACATCGAATTGAATAAGATTGTGAAATTGTTTTGTTGTTTGTTTTGTTTAAAAAAATGTCCAACATTTTTGAGCAAATGATGGGGAATCCTGGTGGTTCTGTTTCAAAACCATCAACATCTGGTGGACCAATGCATGAGCATTGGGATGGATATAAGAAAGTACACATCAATGGAAAGGTTGCTGCCAAATGTCTCAACTGGAGAGAATGTTTTCCAATTGGGCTTACATACATAATGACACCCGAAACCGACTTTGAACTGAAACATCCAAAAAATTGCACGGATTGGTATGTGATTTGCCATCGAGTGATACGACTAAACATTGATCACAGCTGTGCATATATTCTGGCCAGTCACAATCGTCGGCATCATGATTACCATTACAATTGGTACACATTTTTTTGTCAGCTCGTGAAATGCGGCTTATATTTTGCGGCTGAGTGTTGAATTCCGAACCTCTTTCGAAATCATAAGAAAGTGGACCTTGATTTTGAATCTTGATTACAAAATTCTTTGATGCCTCTAGCCCCAAAATCAATGCAGTGTTGAATTTGAAGCAATTGGGTATGGTATATTTATGACCTTCACGTTGTAATGGAATATTTACTTTGAAAAATACGATTTCATTGTTCACACATATAGCACGTAGCAATAGTGTTGGCTCATTGGATTCCAATATGGCCACAAAAAACTGAATTTGACGTTCTTGTTGTTTTCATATGAAACTACACGTTTCTCGCCAATGTCATTCATAAAAAATGCTCCATATGTTGCCGGACATATGATTGTGCCATTGGAACAGTCATTGAAATGAATGCGCCCATTTGTAAAAAGTTAATGGAAACAGCAGACCTTTTTACACGCATTTTAAAAACTCCGTTCTGTGCACTGGCAAAAACATTTCTGCGATATAAAGTGGCTTGATTTCCAGCACCATATTCATGAATTCCTTGGAATAATATGGTGAAACAATTGTCACAGCTGAGATGGGCATGTGCAATTTACTGTTGCATGACTTTCATTGCAAATTGCGCAGGCCATCTAGATAACAAAACGATACACAATATTGTATTCACTGTGTCAAAATGAAAAAAACGTTTGCAATGCATTGAAATTATATTTACCTTCGTTTGGTTTGTCTGGTTTCTTGTTTTTTTTTATTCACAAATGAACTTCTGAACTGTATAAAAGTCTGAACTCTTCTAATATAAATACGGTATTTTTTTCATCTGTCAAGTTACAAATTGTTTCTTACATTGTAAAACGTGTTGCCCGATAAATGCGAACATTTTCCATTAAAAAAAATTAAGTGGCTGGGCTACTATCTACGTTGCCTGTCATCGTCATGCATTGACCAAGATTTATAAATCCCGAAAATTTCTTTTTATAGTGCAACCATTGCATATGTTGTCTAATTGCCAGTTCGTCGAAGACAATTGAGACACAAATTGTGACATCATTTGCCTTGTATTCTTTAGCCAATTTGAGGAGCGTCTTGAAGGCTCCATCAATAAAACCACAATTTATGCTCACATTACTATTGGAAACCACTTTCTAATGGTTGTTGAATGGGGAAGATTATCATTGAATTAACAAGTGCGCGCACCTACATGTTGTGTGCAACTCTTCTCGGGTGCGCGCACCTGATTCCATATAAATGTTGGGTGCGCGCAGCTTTTGCAGCTTTTTCACGCATAAACGTTGGATTTTCTACAAAACGACTTACAATACCAACTGAATATGCTATCTGGGGATGGTACTCGATTCACACCGAATTCACGGTATGGACACTTGCTCAGAATCGTCAGAATTGTAGAGTGACTGATTTGGATCACATGGAACCGCTGTCTCATTACAGTCCGCCATAGCATAAGCACTTTGATGTATGAAAATTGATCCATTCGTCCGTTGTTTGATCTCAAGACCGAGAAAACACTCAACTTTCATTACCTTGATTTCAAACTTTTTCTGTAAATAAACAATAATTGCATTTATACAATTTTTATCGTCACCTGCATTCAATCCATCATCCACATGAAGTGCTATTATCGTAAAACGTTCCGCCAATCCACTGATAAAGACAAATGCATCCGCAGCACTGGTTTTAAATCCAAAATCTTTGATGAATTTATTGAATTTCTCGTTCTAGCAAAGCGATGCTTGATTAAGACCGTACAAACTCTTTTTTAAGTTTACATACTCTTTTTGTTTCATCTTTGAAACCGATGGGCTACTCCATATATACAGTTTCTTTCAAGTCACCATTTAAAAGTGCCGTTTTAACATCAAATTGTGGTAATTTCATTTTTTGCTGGGCAGCAATTGCAAGAATAATTCTTATAGATGTAAAACGTACAACTGGACTAAACGTATCGTTGTCAGTGTTTCGAATTTTTCAATGCCAATTCATTCAGTTATAATTACCATTAGTTAATGTAAATTGAAATTTTCAATTTATTTTTTTCAATTCATTGAATTGAATTTTCAATTACCATTTACATTCAAATTGATAAATGAATTGAAATTTATTTCAATTGCGTGAAGTTGCAGAGATTGATGCCTTATGCGGCATTTGTGCATAGCTAATGTCAAAAGTGAGGTTAATATTTGAATGCGCAATTGCGCACATTCAACAATAACGGTTGCTGTGTCAATAAGTCGCAGCAATGAAAAAAGATTCAAATTTTAATTTTTTTAATTTGTATATTAATATTAAATTTTAAATATATATACATTTACATTCAAAATGTTATTATAAATGAATTGACGGTAAAAAATTGAAAACAATCGAGATTAATATGGGAGCCAACTAGAATCTCTGCAACTTCACGCAATTGAAATGAATTTCAATTCATTTCTCAATTTGAATGTAAATGGTAATTGAAAACTCAATTTAATGAATTGAAAAAAATAAATTGAAAATTTCAATTTACATTAACTAATTGTAATTGATTTTCCATGGGGTCAATCACGAAATTCTAGTGCATCTAGTTTTTGATAAGATTTCACTAGAAAACTAGAAAATTCTAGTGCGTGAAGTTGGCTCTTAGTAGTTTTTCATATAAATTATATGGCCTTTGGTGTGAAGTTGGCTTCGTTTGTGACGTCATTCTTCGCACTAGATTTACTAGTTTTTCTAGTATTCACTAGCGTGATTCGCCCTATGTGATTTTCAAATAAATGAACTGAAAAAACTAATCATTATTTCAAACTCTGATCGTTGTTAATTTTCAAAAACTGCCGATACCAAAAACCCTCGGTGTTTTATAATTTTTTGTTCCTGAGCATTTTTCGAAATATGACTCCCCGCTTGGATTTGGTAAAAATCTTGTTTTCGTCGAGTTTTTGTACTAGAATTGACACAATATTCCCGTACAACATGAATAGAATATCATTGAAATGGCTGACAGTTTTTATAAATGAATAAAATGCAAAGATGATATGTTTACTGTTGAATGTTGAATAAAACATTCAAATATAAACGACGTTAACGGTGGATAGCATTGAAATAACCACTTTCTTCACTCAACAAAATAAAAAATAAAATAATTTCTTTCAATATCGTTGCATTCATTCATTGTTTTGGTTTGACGCGGTCAGTGGGCAACAGTATCGCTAAATCTGTCAGATTTTTTTTCGAAACGACATCATCGAAATCACACGGCTCAAACGAACTGATGCACACTGACTCCGATTCTGTGTATCCGTATGTATTGCAAATTCTGCACTCAGTAGACAATCGTAGTTGCTTGTGCAAATTTTACGATACATACACACAGAGAGAACCGGAGTCAGTGTGTTGCTGTGTATTGGTGCGTTAGTTTGCTAGAGCCGTGAGGTTTTGATGATGTCGCTTTGTAAAATTTTCTGACATCAAATATACAGGCTTAAATGCAATACTGTTGCCCACTGTACGCGGTCATTTGAATACACTTGAAAATAATATGATATGAGGAAGAAGCACGTGTTTAATTCTCACTTGTTTCCGCTCCACGGTATCGATGGTGGTGGTGGTGGTGTAAATGAATGTACACGATGCACTACATGCTTTAAAATATAAAAAAAGCGAAATAATGGCACTGTCCAATATTTGAAAATATCGCCTATAAAATCTTTAATGGTAAAGAAGGACGTGACGCAATGGCTGCCAGCCCAAAATGTATCTACCATTCCACAACAAAGTCTTACTGTCATCATAGGCGATGACGAGGGTTCGGATTATATCGTCAACATTTTTAAGAGGGCACCATCAACACGTCTGCTTTTTGTCTGATGCAAGGTTACTTCATTTGTCTATTCTGTGTTTTTTTTTCGTTGAATGGACGACAAATTGAGACCTAGTAAGCGATAGATGTAGGAAAACTTACACGCAAAAGCTAGATTAGTGGCTCTGGTATTTATGCCGATGTCATAAAACAACATCATTGTCATAAAACAAACAGCTTTTTGCGTCAGAATTTCCATACAAGCTGAATTGCATACTCATTTGTTTTTTGCTTCGTGCTCAGTTAAAAACCCTTGAAATTATCAAAATTTCATTTGCAGCTGTAATTTTTCTTATAGCGAATGTATCAACTTGAAACATATTTGTTTGATTATTAAGTTTGAGTAAACAGCGAATTTCGGAATTTTCATTATTTCTTGAACAAATGAATTTAATCATCATTCTGTAGGCAAACAAAAATTAAACGTTGTAACGACAGATCTGATCAGTTAGTTTCCAGCGACTTGAAGCGTGAAAATGCAAAATCAAAAATGTCTCATTTTGGTACTTGTTGGAGTTTTTGTTTTAGAAGCATTTGCAGCAAAAGGTAAAAGCTCAAAGAAATCGTTGTGGCCCATTAAATTTCCAGTGAAGAATAATCGTGGAACGACTTACTACAGTATGGAAAGATTACCTCAATCGAAATTTGAAGACGCATCGAAATTTGCGGTCAAACATTTGAAGGTGAATACTGGTATGTATTGTTGTCAGTGAGATGAAGATTCTTACTTAAAATAATACATTGATTGGATAGGTTCTGCCAACACTTATTGGAAAGAAGAATTAGAGAAAAACCTGTCGGTGGTTATTTTTAAACCTGGAACCCAAACGATTATCGGGCTAAACATTTTGGATATTAGAACATTGCACACTAAATCCAAGGTAACAAAAGCACTCATGAAATGCCCATAGATCATTGTGAATTGAAACTATGACAATAATTTTACGTTTTAGTTTGTATGCGACCGTATATTTGACATGTTTTCAATTGATAAATATTTGATAAGTGAGGGACTTGCTGTTGATCCAAACTATCGTCGCCAGGGATTGGGCGAGGCACTTCTCAGAGTCCATGTAACGATTTGTTTGGAGCAACATGTCGATATTACGGCTAGCCTTTTTATATCAGACTCGTCGAATCGATTGGCAAATAAATTGAACTATACTTGCCTTGATCGCTTGAGGTTGTATTTGATTATCTTTTTTCTTTGATCTTTACAGCATACGATTGTTTCTTTTATAGCGCTGAAAATTTGGCAAAAATGAAGGAAAAAAATCCCGAGAAATATAAAGACACAAATGAAATTGCTTGTAAATACTTGGCGTATAGCGATATTGAAGCAAACGATCTTTGTGTCATCATGTGAAAATGATAAAAAAGTAGAAAAATTCTTAAATATAGAATCCAAATAAATAATGATCTTGAACACGTGAAGTTTTTTTAAATTAAATTACCTGATTGAAAATCTATTCCAACCTGAGTAAAATCCAAGCCAGAAATAATTAATCAAATTTCACTCAATTGAAAAATGTGAGTTTTCAGAAAAAATATATAAAATGACAGCGCCAAATTCCAAGAATTCTGGATCACTCTGTAGTGTTTCCATGTTTAGAATAATTATGTTTTTAACTTTTAATAATTATGTCTAGAAAATTGGCACCTTCTTACATATGGCAGTATTCTGATTTATATGGATTAAAAGCCTCTGTAGATTTTCTTGTAATTCAACATGTAATCATAAAATGATGAAAAAGGCAGCCAAGCACTGGAAGATTTGGGCATGCTGCCCTCATTGCATTCTCAAAAACTATGATAATACCCATTCCTTCCAAAATAATTAAATTTTGATTCACAAAATTTAACGCTGCGATATATGCTTCGACTCTTCTTCGTGTCATTAAAATTCATACGAATCGATATGTCTGAAACACTAAGAAATAATATAATAAAAAGTGTTGTAATTGTTCGAAAAAATTAAGTAACGTTCGTACGTGTACATACTTTTATTCCATATTTTACATTGAAATGTCTTCTCATTCGTTAAAGTTTTGTTTTTTTTTTTTAATAAAAATACATTCATATATTTCTATGTTTCGATTTATTCCCAATTCTTATCTCTGAACAATGTTTTTACGTCTCTTTCTTTTCTAACTGTCAAACACCTATTACTGACCTATCTTAATTAAATTCCCCATCGGTTCCAAAAATCAATATATTGCACAACAGCCTTAAGAATTAAGACCATTGCACAACTTCGTAGCAATTATGGGCCGCTGAGCATGAGTCACGCTCTACTTCAAAGAGAGCCGACCTTTGATCGCCGCGCTGATCTAAATCGAGCGTGAGTCATGCTCTTACTCATGGAGTACCGACCCTTTGATCACTGCATTCACCCAGTTTAATGGTGAGTCACGTTTGAGATCAAAGGTTGCCGATCATTTTTAATTATATTTGGGTTTTTCGAAACTTCTTGTTGAGGTGGGGATAAAGTTCCCGTATAAATATAGCTTCTCAACTCCGGTAGAGTCAGAAGTTTTATTCCATTTGAGAGTATCATACCTTTCCAACGACATATCAATCATCAAAAACGAATGTTCAAATTTTGTTTTCGGACGAATGATTCAATATTATTGGTTTCTTTTTCCAGTGAGGAATATCAGTTGTGCGGAATCCGGTTTTCTCTCCATTTCTAATTCTCTAGCAGTCAAAACTTTGAGCCTTTTTGGCGAGAATTTTCGTTGTCGTCGTGCAATAGAGCCAGTGTTACATTTTTCGGATGTGCAAAATATGTATTATTGGCAACTCTTTGATCTACAATACTCAGTGAAAAAATTATTCAATTTATCGTTGAAAAATTGAACTGAAAGTACTGTTGGCTACGAACGTTCGTAGGCAATAAAAATTAAATTTGTATTCGTTCGTTCGTTCGTTCGTACTCGCGTTCGTTCTTATAATATTATTCGTTCCTTCTTATAATAGATAAAAGTCAAATATTCGTGAAAAAATTCTACGAACAACGAACGAACGCGAGTACGAACGAACGAACAAAAAACGGGAAAAACACGAATTTAAAAACCGAATAGTATGCAAACCCGAACACTAATAAAATTAAAAGTGGTTTAATATACAATAAATACCTGCGGAACCGGTTGAACCATGTCAGTTATAAAGACATCGCTTACAATTTTGGCATATCGGTACACCACATCCACATTCAGGTAGAGGTGTCAGCGAACGCGTTCGTAGAAAAAAAAGTTCGTTCGTATAAAAGAAATTGGTTCGTGTTCGTTCGCGTTCGCAAAGGACACCACTACGAACGAACGCGTTCGTTCGCAGAGTGGAAATTGGTGTTCGTGTTCGTTCGCGTTCGTAAAGTACACCACTACGAACGAACGCGTTCGTTCGCAAAGTGGAAATTGGTGTTCGCATTCGTTCGCGTTCGCAAAGACCCGTGCAATGGAAATGCTCCCTCGCGTAACGATTTTCCGAATCTATTTCGATTGTTTCCAAACACAGTGTGTACACCAGCTGCTTAAAAATCAGCAGAAAGATCGTTTTCTAATTAAAACGAATAAAACGCATTGGATTAATTTTTTGTAAAAACTTTGTTTAATTAAAAAACGACGTGTGTAAGAGAAAAAAGAGCAACAAATCATTGTAGAAAATTTCATGTCCAAAAATTGTTTTTGGTTCGTGTTCGTTCGCGTTCGCAAAGACTGGTTCTACGAACGAACGCGTTCGTTCGCAAAGTGTAAATTGGTGTTCGTAACACGAAAACGAACGTTCGTTGACACCTCTACATTCAGGTCGTAATTCAAGTCATTGCCCACAACAACTCCAGCAATGATGTTTTCGAGCGGATAAATCGTCAAAAATTCGTTGGAACGGTCGTAAATAATGGCACTTATTATTTGCGTTCCAAATACGTTGAGGAATTTTTGAATCGACGACGCGTTCTCGAGGCGTACATTTTTTATGTATTCTGGCACCGCCAATTTTGATGCGACTTGAAACTTTACAGAAGTTTGTGCGGCACTTGAATAATCGTATGGATTTTTTAAATGCCGAAAAATAGACTCTAAGCAATTTAAATTCAATAAATTTAAGATCGTCAAATCTTGTTGTACCGGTTGTGCCATTTTTTATACCGAAAACCAATGAATAAAATAGAAAAATCGAATAAAATAGAAAAAAAGAGCTAAAAAAATAATTTATGAAGAAAAAATTACTTTCTGTTGGATAACTGATGTTAAGACTAGCACCAAATTTAATCATAATACATTTTTCATTGGGCGACTCAACTGCTTTATCCCATTTTACTGACGTACACAATTCTTTTGAAATAAGATGAATAATGTAAAAAATATCAATTTGATGAGACATTTTTTGAATTTTTGATGAATTTGTAGCTTGATTCATGTAGTATGGCCGACTCGGTCTTTATGCTTTATGAATGATTTTCGGAATAAATGCAAGAAAAAATCGCTATAAATAGGTTAAATATAAATGAGTTCTTGGTCTTATATCAAAGCGTTTGTACTTTCGCCATTTGTGAAAGATGATTTTCGAAAAGAGACCGACAATGTATGAATGTCATGGTGACATTATGAATTGGTCTCAAATTTTTAAAAATGAAACCGACTTTGAGATTATCAATAAAAGAAGATAAACAGAAAAACGTGTAGCGGAAACGAGTGAGACTCAAACATGTGCTTGTTCTTCAAAAACAATACATACACAAAGATCACGTGTACGCAGAAGTCAATTAGTATTCATCACATAAACGAATATGAGTAGCGCGCACATGTATTTGTGAGTTGGTGTGTATGTATTGTTTGTGAAGAAGGAGCACATGTTTCAGGTCCACCGTTAATATGTAAATTACATAGTTTTTCCGACTCCTGCACAAAAATGTCATAATGCAAATGAAAAAAGAGCACATTTATAGCTAAAAAAAGGTCTCCAGTTTTTCGATGAAAATCCTTAGCAAATCACGTTAGAAAACCCATTTTGTTGCATTGGTGCTAAGTATGAAATCGGATTCGATGGATGTTTAACATCATACGTAATTGGTGCTATGCGTGCATCGTTTGGTATGGACATATATGCGACATTTTGAGTGGAAGCGTTTGAAGTCGATGCGATCGGAACCGGTATAGTGTTATCTTCATGTTGAATCGGCTCTTCATCAGCCAATACAACTTTTAGATTTGCAAAACCGATGGTTGATTGAAACATTACGCGATGTTGATGGTGTTGATGCCATCCATTCCCCATCAATATTACGATGCAAGGATGAGCGAGAACCTTCAGCTATTGGGTTCGGTTCTTCATCTGAAGATAACAAAAATGATGATGGACGTGGACGTCTCGGTGCCATTTTTCTAATGCGAATAAAAAAATAATAGACACAACAGAATGTAGCACAGTGCGAAGAAAAATCCATATCAAAATCGATTCTAATCTAGAGCATTTAATTTATATTTCTTTCAAAATAGATAAAGTAAAAGCTTTAAATTATTATTAACAAAAACCAGTTAACTCAATAACTTATTATACTTTTTCGCTGGCAAATCAAACTATACTTGATTCTTCTACTATGACTTTTTTCTTGTAATGTCGCTAACAGAACTGAGAGGTTGGCAAAAATAAACACACGGTTAACAGTGTTAACTTAACACGAATACGATTTTTTTGCAACAAAAACACACGTACAAAGAAAAACACTGTATTACAGATGAACACACAGACTCCGATTCTGTGTATCCGTATGTATTGCAAACTCAGTCGTCGATCGAAGCAATACATACGAGTACACAGGATCGGAGTCTGCATAGCTGTATAGTTGTTGTATTGGTGGATTCGTTTACTTTTTGTGAAAAACAGAATGAAATTTCCTTTTTAGCCGCGTGGCCAAAAATGATTTTCAGTGAAATACATTTTGACCACCATAAAAAATTACTTTATAGCCAACGAAAAATGTGCGTGGCCATAATACGGAGTGCCGATTTTTCACTTTCCAAGATAGTTGGTCAGACAATATATTTGAGTAGTATAGATATGTACATTTCGTCCAACTATAGGCAACAGAGGAGGGGGGGGGGGGGGTTATTCAATGCAGGCAAATGCGCGCGGGGAAAAGAGATAAGCGGTCACGCGAACCCTCTCACACCACTGCCAAAATTAAAACCCCCACACCATTGCCATATTTACATAGACGAAATATACATATCATTGATAATAATAAATCATAAAGAAAAATCGGTCACGCGAACCGTATAGTAGTTGGTAAAGCTATCTGACTTTGAACAATAAAAAAGTGAATGCACTGAAAAGATAAAAGAAAAAATTAAAATTACTCACTCATTCTCTCTCTCTCTAATTCTCTCTCTCATTCTCTCTCTCTCATACACACACACACACAAAATCTAACCAATTCAAATGCACAAGAATAGAATGCGAGCATATTACTGAATGAAAAAAAAAAACAAGCAACACATAGCAAACGTTGAGAAAAAAGTCAATAAATGAAGAACCTGAAATATCAAATGAAACTATTTTTATTCATATTTAAATCCAAGAACGTTGGAGCACAATGACTTCTAATTTTTCATTGCAATGATTTAAGAATGCTGAATAAATTCGATAGAGAGAATACACCGATTACTCCCAGAAATGATGTCATCTTTCCAAGAATTTCCCCACTTCGTTGAAAGTTTGATCGCAACCAAGTACACGCATATTTTCTAATCGTTGATGGTGTTGATAGTAACATTATCGATCCCATTTCTCGTTCTCGTTGATGCTTGACTGCTCTGAGAAAACTCAGATGTTAAAATTCAAAGTAATAAGAGAAAAATGCCATTTTAACATGGAGAGATTTTTGAACATGGTAAAATCTTATTTTACCCGCAACACATTTCTTTGTGGGTAAAACCGCATTTTAACA
>NW_022203991.1:0-1291 GCF_009176525.2 Contarinia nasturtii | reverse complement strand
ATTACTATCGCTCAACGCAGTGTTGGTGGTAATACTGTACAGCGCTGTCACAGCAAAGCAAATATATACAATACATACAAAAATCACCATGCCGCACATTGTAATGGTGGTAATTTAGTAAATTACTACCAGAGTTCACAAATATTACAACTGACGTCTTCTGTGAGAGCGGTTGGAGTCTGTCAAACGAATGACAGGTGGTCGCAGTTTGCTATAGCGGCAAGCTTTGACATAGGTGCCATATTGAAAAAAAGTTCAGCTGTTATTTGTATACGTATAAGAAAATATAAGATTCTGATCCCCCGGAGGTGAAGAACGAGTGACGAAACCAAAATTTGAAACACAGTAAGGAAGGAATTTCTGCAACTTTTAGAAATTGGAAATTACGTTTCATATAAGTGGCTCACTTTTATAGAGTTATATAATTAGTAATTATTGATTTTTTCAAAATTCGACCTTTGCCCTACAATCAGGGTCAATCAGGGTGACCAAATTTAAATGCCATTAAATACTACTTGGTAGACGCAACCTTTATTGGTAGTAACATTTAAACCAGTAGTGTGCGGAGGGGGGTTTACCCCCCCCCCCTGTGATTTGGATGAGATTTTATTTTTCGTGAAATTTATTCGAAATTGCTAGGGTTTTTGGTTCAAAAAGTGAAGACCCTTTTTTTTTTTTTTTTTTTTTAGCTCATCAATGTAGAAAATTGAGGAAAATTCTTTCAATTTGCTAGGGTTTTTGGCTCCGAGAGATTTTTTCCCGATTTGCTAGGGTTTTTCGCCTCAAAAAGTGACTTCCAAAAAAAAAAAAAAACGAAAATTTGTCTAATTTGCTAGAGAATTTTTTGTTTTTGGAAAATCACCCCCCCTGAAAAATTTTCCTCGCACACTACTGATTTAAACCCATATGAGTTTAAATAGGTGAAAATCTCATCATCCTTCCGAAGGAGAGATGGTTTCGTTTTTTCGAGTCATAAGGGTAATTTTTTACGAGGAACCCGAATATGGCCCTAATTTTACGATCTAGAGGGTAGTGAACCCTATTCTGGACCTTTACCTACGATTTCAGCTAAATTCCTGAATTTCACCCTTTCCTGTCCCACAGACGTAGAGGGCGACCTCACCCAAGGGGTCAGTCGATTTCTTTTTGTCTCCACAACATTTTCAAAGCAAAAAAGTCAGCATCAATTCGATCTCAATCTCGAAAAATCGCACAAAAAGTGAAAAGGCCGATTTGGTGCCTCAACTTTTGGACTTGGCCGGCCCAAAAGTGTATCGAATGTTCCAAAAAG
>NW_022203990.1:0-14941 GCF_009176525.2 Contarinia nasturtii | reverse complement strand
GAAAAAGCTCAACTTTTTAAAAATATTGAACCTACTCTCTTCAATCAAGATTTCAAACTCATTGATAAGCACGAATAGCTCGGTCCTCTTCCAAATTATTATTGCATATAGTATAACGGCGGAATTAGCGTACAATGAACATATATTACATTCATTCATTTCCGAAAAAGTTTTCGTAGATTCAAATATTAGAAAATAATTCTCACTGACACTAAAACAAGCCAATAGTATAAACACAAAAACTACATGAATTCCATTAATCACCGATTCATATTTATGCAAACGTTCGGGAAGATTTTCCTTAGAAATTGGTATGATGCCAAAGATCTTGAAATTTATTTTTAAAATGCTAACTATCATCATTACTGATGAGCTATAAGCGATTAGAGAGACCAAAGCAAACTATTTAGTTCAACAACAAAATATTAGTAAACATGGAAAATCACTGCAAGTTCAATTCGTCATATATGACAGTGTACCAAGTATAAAAGTGAGTACATGGGATCAAAAGTGGAAATAAGAAAATCAATTTGAAAAATTTGCAATATAAAAAATCTTAAATAGATCTCCATAATCTAAAATATGTAGTGTTCTTATGTCTTACATAATTCTTGTTACATCGCACATGTTGCAATTCTATTATTAAATTTTTTCGTGTTTTATGGTTCGTGTAATTTTTTGACAATGAGTTATTGTTACTTTCGTCCTCACGAACTCAAATTATAAGTTATTACATATGCATTGCATTTTGTTGGCATGTAGTAGTTGTATATATTTTAATCGAATTCAATGCAATTGGTGAACTGGAAGTATGATGTGGTTTTAGGAATTGACGACATATGTCGATATATATAATTCAGTATTCAATGCAATTTGAAATGTTTCCGCTGAAATCACCATGGAAATATGAATGAAGCTATTTCCAATTTTTTGGACCCAAATCGATTTTTAATTGGGTTCCTCGAGACCAGAAAATTTTATGTATAGATAACATTAAACCGAAATAAGAATAAATGGAGCGTTATTTGTGATTAACGTTGTGTACGAATTTAAATGATGGTTTGCTCTCAAATAAATTGCATAACACATACATTACCCTCTCATTGAAATGGAATTCATAATTTATAGCAATTATAATCAAGGAAAGCTTTGGATACGTCTTTTCCTCCCAATGTATATCAAATTTGCGTAGTCAAAAAGATTTCGTTGTTCTACGTTGTTCTAATTTTTTCGAATGCACGACTCCGTTATGATAAATGCTCGGAATATTTAACAGTAAATAGTCACTTTTAAATTTATCAAAATAATTTTGCAAGAATTAGTTAATTGTGATAGGTTTGATTGGGAAATTTCGTACAAGTTCAATTTTGTTGAATTAAAATAAATTTTAAGTTCGTTTTCACTTCATCCTTATAAGCTTTACCAAACGACAAAGATAAAGCTCGGAAACTTTCGGTGTCTATGTTCAATGTTCAGTCAAACATTTATAACTCGAATTATCGAACTATATTTTCAATTTATTTTGCAGAATGCATGATAGCATAGAAAAGTGAGACCGCAATATTGGCTAACATGTTCAACTTTTCTAGTGATAATTTGGTTGTGTGGAACCAATCGTGCGTAATACAACGATTCAGCGCAATACGATAATCATTTCTTTTCTTCATTTTCCTATTATTTAGATGGAATACGTGCCGGTGATAACTTGAGAATTCAATTTTGTTGAATATTTCAAACGGTTGATAATGTCTACAATCTAACCACTTTCTTTCATTTCTTTCCCACCACTCTCGCTCACTGGTTACACACTGTCATAACAAATCAACAATTTAAGTACCATAAAACTTTTATAATTCGATAACAGTACCATTTATTAAAGTAACTTTTTTCGAACTGTTTCGCCAAAAAAAGCGATGCACACGAAAGAATGAATGAACGAAAGAAAAGCGCCTCGAGAAAATTTATTGTTACTTCTTGGCAAAAAGTCGGCAATGGTGGCATATTTTATTTCAGCTGAACAGGAAAATGCAAATATTTTTCTTTCAGATTCGTTCGTGTGCAGTGTGCAATGTATAGTGCCTTGAACAAAATGTTAAATCTGTGTGATGTAGAACTTTTTCGGCGATAAATGAATTGATTCGGTAAGAAAATTTAACCGCAAAAATTCACACACAATTTGTCATGCCATTTGACCGAACCAAAAGCCCGATTTAATATATGCACCAAATGATGGTGAAAGTTTTGAAGCCAGTTTCAACACTTCCGTTTCTCATGTATCATTCGGTTTTTAAGACCATTTATTGGTGATTTTATTACTTCGGCTAGATGGTAATAATTTTTATGTATTTTTTGGATGAAAATCAAATGAGGATAGCTGAACATGAAACGAAATAAGGCCATAAAAAACAATAGACAAATATGAATAGAAGCAAAGTAAACTAACCCATTTTCTGAGCTTGGATCCAAATATATAGCTAGTCAACTTAATTTATGTGCTGGAAAATCCGAAATTTAAACTTTTCGATTGAAATAAATGACTCTTACCTCATCTCTTTTGCGTCGATTACAAGCACATAAATCGTTTTACTCAGTTAAAATAAATCAAGTTTTGGCGTAAAAGTAACATAATAACTTTTGTCGACAATCAAATGTGGATGAATTAAATTAAATATTTACATGAGAAGAATCACTGGTTTGAGTAAAAATGATTCAATGACAAATTTTCTTTTTTCACTTTACAAAAAAAAAACATTCGTGCGTAGAATGTTCCACACGTGAGAGCACAAAGTGAAAATTTACCTTTCGAAAATGTATTTTTCATTGAGTCCATAATTCGAAAGTGAATTTTTTTAGTGAATGACAACGTATAACAGTCCAAATACAGTAAGACATCGATTACCCGTTGGATTTGGTCCCGTGCAGTACGAATACTCGGTGCCGTACTGTGTTACAATGATTACAATTTGGAACTATTTAAAAAAAAATACGTTCATGATTCGCCGTTATTCGTTCGTAGCTGAATTTCACCACATTATATGCTCCTCGAATCAATTTTATTTGTATCTATGAGTATATGGTAAAATCTATTTAAACATTCACCAGATATTCACGAAATGCGTAAATTTCGATAAAATATTTGTGCTGCGAATGTAAATCAAAGCTTAAAAATCAAAGAAAAACATCAGCTTTGGTTCCGGGACGTGTGAACGAAAATAGATAGCATTAAATAGCGCGTAAACTCTGTATTTTGTTCGACTATTCGACTGAATGAAAATATGCAGCATCGAATAGAATAATCACACGGTTTATCTGTAAGATTTTCATTTTCCGACATTCTAATCGAACACGACACAGTCATTTGCGTACATTTACAATAAAGATAGATGCCATTATAGTTTAAAGGGAAAAATGAACGTGTATGGCATCGATGTTCGGTGTGCCAAAATGAAAATAAAATATATTTGCCAGTATTTTGCAAATGGTATTGATGGTAGTGTAACTGGTTTCTAAGCCGTAATCAGTGTGTGATGCTACACTATTAAATCGAATTGTTAACATTATGTATTCTTAACGAATGCATGCGAATAATACACAAACAGCCATCAAATAAACAGAATAAATCTTAATTCATGTTAGTGGTGGCGCTTCATATTTCGTTGGGTTTGTGTGTGTGTGTGTGTATATTGTGACATCTTACCCCAGCATATAATCGCAGTTCAGATTATTACGAGCAAGATATGGTTATTCATATAATCTTTTTCTCGTTTTCGTGTCAATTCTTCTTTTTCGGTCGTCGTTGGTATTTTTCTCTTCTTTTTATTAAATATATGACGGCTACGATCGATTATTGCTGGCGGAAACGCATACGAACATACAAGCCGAGCATATGTATGAGCTTCATGCAATTGATAGAATTATGAATGCCAGCATTATTCTCGCTTCAAACTGAAATGTGCATTCAAATAAAACCAAGATATCCCTCCATAAACCATAAATATAAATAAAGCATCAACAAAAAAAATTGTAACTGGTAATGCCATGCAACTAACGATGCAAAAATATTATGAAAAAAAAAACACCGAACCGCAGACATTTATGTGCAGAACATTTTCACAATCCTAAATCAAATTCAATAGAATACACGCATCGCTTTGGTGTTTTGGTAACTCTTCATGCCGTCGTTGAGCTCTTATCATATTTCATCATCAAATTTTTCGGATTGTACATCATGTTGAATTTTTTGTTATTATTCGTAGATAAAACATTCCAACCATATTCCCACTTGCACCATACAGGGGGAGGAAAAATTTTTAAGCCTGATATAGAAACACACATTGTATTTTTAAATGACTATATTTATTATTCAAAGTAGTCTCCATGAACACGAATGACACTTTCATATCGATGCTTCAATGCTTTAATTCCTCCTTCAAACCACTCGGCATCTTTGTCCTCCCATACGTTGAAAATATCGTTCGATATCTCTTCTTCGGACTCATATTGCTTCCCCTTCAGATATCTTTTGGTGTTTGGGAACAGGAAATAGTCGCTGGGGGCCAGATCTGGAGAATACGGTGGATGGTGGAGTTGTTCGAACCCACATTCCCTGATGGCAGCTTGTGCAAGCAATGATTTGTGAGGCGGTGCATTGTCATGCAAAAGAAGAACTTTTCGAGTGAGCAAACCAGGACGCTTTTCTCTGATCGCTTTACGCAATCTATGCATTTGTTGTGCATAATAATAGCCCGTGACTGTGGTATTCTTTGGAAGGAATTCAACCAATAATATGCCTTTGGCATCCCAGAATACAGAGGCCATTACTTTGTTTGTGGCAATTTGTTTGCGTGGCACTTTCGATGCTGGTTTACCACGTTTGTGCCATTCCATCGTCTGTGATTTGAGCTCTGGATCATAGTAGTGGATCCAGGTTTCGTCGCCAGTCACTATTCCCTCAAATGTGTCCGTTTCATTCCATTCCAACAACTCGAGAAACTCGTGTGCAGCAGCAATTCGTTCTTCTTTTTGGGATTTGTTCAACGTTCTTGGAATCCATCGCGAGCAAACCTTTCTCATGTGCAATTTTTCATGAAGTATGTTGTAAATACTCTTCTCTGAGATGTCAAACATTGCTGCTAACACTTTCTTGCTCATTCGAGGATTTTCGTGCACGTGATGTTCAATTTTTTGCACTACATCTGAAGCTGTTGCTTCAATTGGTCGACCTGTATGAGGATCATCTTCCAATGATTCTCTACCCCACTTGAATTGTTTTGCCCATAGTTTTACTGTGGCATACGATGGGGCAAGGACCCCATAAACAGCACGCAAGCGATCATTGATATCCTTTGGTGTCACACCTTCTTTTGTGAGAAACTTAATCACCGCACGATATTCGATTTTATCCATTTTTTCAAAAATATCGAGGTTACTTGGTATGCAATGATGTTGAAAACAAACGACGACAGATATCAACTCAATTTTTTTCTGCAATACTATTGACAGTTCGTACGTCAATTACAGCACAAGAACAATTTGTAACTAGTGCCGTCTATATGTCAGGCTTAAAAAATTTTCCTCCCCCTGTATCTATTCATATTAATTTGTTGGTGCATAAAACAGCAGCAATGATACTTAAAGCTCTTTTCTTTTGAGAAAGATCTTCAGAGAAAACAGAACGAAAAAAGGGAATTATAAGAGTTTTATTTGAAGATATTTTTTATTCAAAAAAAAAAAAAAAAAATGCGAAAAAATATTGTCTTGTTCACATCGTCGTTCTTTTTAATCACATTTCATTAATTCGTGTGGATGAGATGAATGAAAGATGACTTTATCACGTTGATATAGTATGAATGGCGAAGATGTTTAAAATATTTCAACACATTTACATTCAGTCAATTGCACACTCAACTCACACAATGCACGTTAGAACAATTTAATTTAACTAATTGCACAACTGTTAATTGTAGATTAAATTCAGCTGAGTAGATACATGAAGCTCGAAAAATGTGTGCAGCGTATATATCAATTAAAGTGGCTGTCGTTGACATTTGATGGTATGAATGGCAGTGAATACAGTATTGAGTCGACCGTGCTTCTGCGGCCGCAGCCATTGCCGCTGCTCGTGCTTCGTAATGGATGTATCACCGTCAGCAAATCACCTGCTCTTTGTTTTGTTTCGACTTTGCATTTTTCATATAAGCCCCACACAGGATTATTATCGCATCATCATCATCATCATCATTTTGCGTCTGCATTCATCAAAAGAGGACATTGTTCTTTCTTTCTGGATTATTAGGTGAAATCAAATGCGGTTGATTTTTTTTATTCATCTTTTATTTTTGCCTCCTACCGGTGTCCTTTCATTCGCCATTCAGACAAAAAAAGAACGTCAACGCTTATTATCCGATTCGCTTCATTTGATAATGTTACGTAATTAACTATAGAATTGATAACAAAAGGATGTGATGCCTTTTATGATTATTCCAAAACCTAATCACATTTTTGTTTCTCTGTGGCTCTTCGCTCTCCTTCAAATTCCATCACCATTCACATTTTATTGAATCGAAAATGCAAAAGACAAAAAGGCAACTTAATTATATATCATAAAAAGTATACTGAATGCATATAGCGTAGTCTTTGGAATGACGTTGATGTGAACGAGAGTAATTAATTTTTCCAATTTTCAGGGACAAAATGACAATGAAAAAGTCCCGAGGTGATCGTTTCGAGATAAAAAATGAGTCAATGATTATAGTCTAGCGGTGTATTACCGATTCAATGGTTGACAAAATTTATGTGTGTACGATACCTAAATAACCGAAACCTGATTAATAATGAACATGAAGTGAATTTTCAAAGCATCAAAAATTCCATAAAATTCGTGTATTCTTTTTTTGTTTCACTTTGTCAGACCGACAAAGATAAATATTCTTTCAAAATGTGATACTCTCAATGTGGTTTCATTGTAATTCCATTGAGAATGGATTACAAAAGTCTGTATGTGTCTAGGGGACGGACACAAAATCTAGTAAAATCTAGTTTCATAGTTTACAGCTAATTTTGCCAATATTTTTTTAATATTAATAAAAAAATCTACTACACAGTAAGAAAATATCAGCCGACGCTATACGCAAAACCGACTGGTACGTGCGCTCATACGTTTTGACATCTTCTACATCTAGTGACCATACGATTTTTCGACTGATTCGTTACTCTTTGTGCGTATCTTCGCACAGTCGAAAAATCGTATGGTAATAGATGTAAAAGATGTAAAAACGTATGAGTGCACGTACCAGTCGGTTTTGCGTATAGCGTTTTTTTAGCGTTTTTTTTAGCGTTTTTTTTCTATTTTTTTTCTGTGTATTATAACTATACAGACATACTAATATTACTATTTTACTTGCGTAAATGTCAAACGTCAAAAAGCTGATCTCAAAGTGAAATCATGTATGAATTTTTCATAAATTCTTAGATGAAGATTTCACATTTTTTTATTTTTCCTGGTTTAAAAAAATAAAATTTATTTCTATTAAATACTAAAACACTTAACGTATTGTAACAAAAATGGTTTTCAGTAAGCAAAGTGAGCAATTCTCTAACAAGCAATGGTGATGCAAAACATAGTAATTTTTGCTAATATTCCGCTAATATTCTAATATTCATAATGATATCCGTCCCCTAGGTATGCGTAAAAAGTATCGCATTCCATTTTACAAATTCAATTTTTCTGCATATTCATATCATATGCACCTCATCACCACTAATGGTTTCCTGGCAAAAGAACTTGCAGTTTCGAATATTTTGAATTCACTACTATAAAAAAAATTATTTGCTATGGAAAATAATGGAAAAATTATTGTTTTAGACGAACCCCCAACGTTTTTCTCGTATAAACGACGTGCAAAGATGAAACGAAGTCTGAATGACAACGAAAAAAAAAATAATGTGAAAAGTACAAAGCATAACGAAAGAAAAGAACGCAAGAGAAAATGGTATCCATTATATTTTCATGAAATAATGCGATTTTCTTTATCATTTTTGCTTGTGTTTGATTTTATATGTCAGTTACTTTTAGTTCTATGATGATGTATACATGTCGAACTCCCGATTGGAAAATTTGCAGAGACAAAAAAAAATGAGCTCGCACACCACCATACCGAGCATGGTATATCAGATGCATCAAAGCATGGATTAAACCATCATCAAATCGGTTTTTTTCTCTCTTCAAATCCTTTTGATTTCAAGCGTTAAGCTTATGATATTTTATAGCAGACGTAAGTAGAGGACAAAACAATTTATGTTTGAAAGTATGCTTTAAAAATGCTGCAAATAGTTTACCATCACCGATTTTTTTTTCATGAAAAGTGTAAGCTCGGTCACATTTCTTATGGTCAGTGGTTGAGTTTTTGCATGTTTTATTGCATATAGAGCTCAATACATTTCTGTACTATATCACATACCGATGTTGCTTCACTTCAACTACATTTCATTTAATCTTTTATGAGCTTTTAGCATCTTTGTCACTCTATTTATCCAGCTGAAGAGCAATCTAGTTTGTGTCTGTTCACTTTGGGTAGTACACTTCATTGTGGCCATCATTTTTGATCTTGTTGACTTGTTTGTGAAAACTTTTCGGTGAAGAGTTTGTGAATTGGATGAAAATGTCTTTATCGAGATAGGCAACAAATGGGAATATAAAGTGTGGGAGCAGGGGGTTTGATGAGCAACAATCCCTGCTCAAAACAAAGTAAAACGTTAGAAGTACGCACCGTGTTGCGATCATGAATATTCCAATGTGTGAAGTAGATTTGAAACCATAAAACTTCCATAAAGTTAATAATGCACTCTTTGAGCTGTCCAGCCGCTATAAATAAAGTGGTGGAGTCTAAAAGTTTTGACACTTTTTTTGTTGTTGTCGAACTGAAGGAAAAATTCAAATGGATTTTATCACTTTATGATGTATTCTAATTTTTCTGAATCCCAAAAGCACCACTTTGTCAATATAGTGTTGAAATCGATCCATAAGATACAAAATAGCAATAAATTAAAGCCCTTCGGGTATTTCTGCTTGAAATCGTTGTCGTGTTCGATTCCTTTATTGCCTTGATGGTCATTGTTCCAACCGGCTAAGCCTATGAAGAGACAAAATGCGAATTCCCCTCATCTGTGCCATCTTGTATTCCATAGTTGAACTCAATTTAGTTACAATGAATTGAATCGAAAAAGAGAAAAAAAACAACAACAGTAACATGGCTACATAGATCTGTTGACCAGTGAGATACGTATAGCAATGGAATGAAAGAATGAAGAAAGCGTATATGTGTATGTATGCATCAGCACGCATAGATGTACAGCTCTGTGTGGCCGTGCTATTGTTGTTGTTTTTTCACTTTTTCATTTCAATGCTACAGAATTAAATTCAGTTTTTGCATCTAATTCACACTAAAATCAGATGGCGCTCATTAGCGAGATTCGCAAAAAAAAGTCTCCAATCTCATACAAATATACACCGGCTGTTGTTCTCTAACTCATTTAGCGTGTTATTTTTTCTTTCAAAGATTGACTGACAACAATGCAAAAAGTTAGAATTAAAGTTGAAAAACATATATCGAGAGAGGGACGATACAAAAAGTCAAAGTTGATAACATATGAGAGAGATTTACAAAACGAACTTTCATATCCTGAACCATTTCATTCGCAATTTAACCATTAGCATCAAAAAGGGAATTAACGAAAATGACAAATTCAGAACGTGACTGCGGTTGAGGCTTGTATTTCTTTTCATTTGACAGCGACAAAGTGAGCCCATTAGTGAGCACGTCAATTATTTGCTCAAAGCATTGCCATCTAAAATACGAATTGATACGGTTTTCTTTGATAAAATCTAGTTTTGTCAATTGAATCGACATAGAATCATACACTTCCACATACAAATAAATCGTCTGTTCCCGATGCAAAAGATGATTTTCACTTTAAAACCATTTGATGGAAAAACTAACAAAAATGGAAATGGGCATTTAAAATTGTTTCTATCAGTTACACAAATACTAATTCACTTGGAAATAATCACAGCATTCATCTCCACATTTCAAAACAAATTGATGGAACGAGAATATAGAAAGTCAACATTCCACAGAGATATTGAGTTCATACGTTATACTTAACGATCATATGTTGTACAATTGTGAAAATAGAGAGAAAATCCCATTAAAGTTTGCCATATATATAAGTTGCGCGTACATTGATAGAGTCGCATACAGCTCCGTTGATAACAAATTCTATGAAGAGAATAGTGTCGATTCGAGGGAATCAAACTCACACACACAAAATGCGTTGCAAAAAAAGGAAACGAATAAAAAGTACCAGTTTCACTTCGAAACGCATTTCTTGTGCTCTTTTCTTCTTCTTGTTTTTTTGCAATTTATTTTCATTGTGACTTTTTGTCACTTTTGCTCGAGCTGTGTTAATAATTGTGTATGTGTGAAAGTGTTTTGATATTGTATATGTTTATGGAGGAGAAACTGGTGGTAGCATACGAATATAAATAACTGGATGTACGAGTTTTTATGACTTTTGAAATCGTTGGGCTGAGAACATGCACATGTAATATGCTGGATAAATTTGTTATTGTTTGTTGTTGTCGCTGCTGCTACTGCTATGTGTGTTTCTTTCTGCTTTTATTCGGATTATATTGACATGGGAATCGGGGAATACTTCGAACCAATAAGCTTCGGTATCTTCTTTTTTCACACAAATTCTAATAAACCGAGCAGATAAATTTTGAAAAAAAGAAGAGAATACACAATATAAATATCTATGTTACAATTGTATGTGTGACATTATAACGTTTTCTGCGAAAGGATGGGCCACATAAAAAATTATTTCCGTCTTTATTTTACTGTGAGTGCTGAGAAAAAAAGCAAACATATCAGAATTCACATTAAATATATTTACATTGATACTGGATAAAAGGGATTTTTGACAATTGTGATGAAATTCTTTTAAAAAAATCACATGGATTGACAAAGGAACACGTCCATGCTTCAAAGAAATTTTCTTGCGATTCTCGCGTATCAAGTTCTTTGAACAATTTATAATAAATTGGGATTGAAAGAGCATTTGTTGCTGTTGTTCGCGACAATCAAAGACGTCTTTAATACTCTACTGGATGGAAAATGACAAAGAAAGCATAGGAAAAAGACTGAATAGATTTTCAAATTAATTAGCCCGAAAGTTGGCAGAAAAAACAAAATATCCGGGGAATTTTTCGTAATTATAATAAATATTGTTTACATAACAATTAGGCGAAGGACATTTTACTTAATAATTTACGGATTTGACCCGCTTGTTTAGTAATTTAAAACACTTAAGGGCGTGAACTTATAGGATATGTGTATGCTTTCAAGACATTCAAGCGTTTTATCCTAAGGCTACAAGAACAGACAACACGTATTTTCTATCCGCCACTCGATTTTTGTACGTGTTCAGAGTTGGATTTTCTTTGAACAAATGAATTATTAAAAATCAACTTTTTAAATTGAACAATTGAATTTTTTTTCATGATCAAAGTTCGATTAATGATTTAGAAGATGTATTCACAGAGTATAATAAAACGAGTACAGTTCATGGTGTGCGATATTTATGCGATAAACGTAGACATTGGTCGGAGTGAATTTGGCGGATCATATCTGTATCAATCAACATCGATTATAATGTGTATTATAAAGCAATTTATCGTATCCGTATAAAATTCGTAGTGCCGACACTGGATTAGAAATAAATATGTGGCTTCCTCAAACGGAAAATAATTTTGATCCAATGTGTGACGGTTTGCTTGAAGGATTAAAAGTACAAATTCATTCAGCCGAAGATGTACCTCGATTAAATAAACTTTTCTATCACATCCCATTCGATCATGATGATGACGTCGAAAAATTTGATAAAAACTCATTATTTGGAGCAACGTAAATGCATAGCTGGCAACAAACATCATTTAGCATTATTCAAAATATATACGCACCATAATTGTCATTTGGAAACGTTGGCCAATGAATCATACCGAATTTGTGGTTGTGTTTTTTATTGGAAGTCACGTTTAAATGCAACAAAAATGTGCACTTTTTGAAAAGAATTCGAATGTGCTGCGCACGTTGAAAACTCCATTCACAACACAGATTTAACATAAAAATGTTTACCTGCATGCAATTCAACCACCTATGAAGCCGACATATCTACGTCGAAAAAAGCATTGAATCCAACTGAATCGAATGGTTTTAAACATATTAAAGTGTTAGTTTTATTTAAATATCATCAATATAATGCATCAAGTCGAACCGAATTATATGGTAAAATGGACTTCATTGCAATGGATCATGATTTTACAGCGGCTTGTGGTGGCATTTTGAATTTATTTATGGCATACAATGATTTTTAGATAGGATAGATGCGAAAGATCTCCGCAAGATCCAGATCCAAGCGTGCGTACGCTGCCGCATGATGCATACATATATAATACGCACGCAAATTCGTTATTCTTATTTCCCCTTCTTTGATTCGCATGCCATAGCATTACGGAGTAAGGAATGTATGTATCATGCGGCTACGTACGCTTGGATCCGGATCTTGCGGAGATCTTACGGATCTATTCTATCCAAAAATCATTGTATGATTTATGGGCATTTCCATTCTAAGTATCATTGAAATTATCTATTTTGCAACGTTTCGTCTGGTTTTTCACAATTTATATAAGCGAAATTGTAGGAACGATTCACCGGCCATCGAACATCAAGTTAAAAATGTGGAAGTGGCTTGAAATTGAAAGACTCATGGGCCGAATAGAGAAATTTTTTTGTGAATTTTTCAAAAGATGAATACATAGTAGAATCATTGCTTTTATCGTGAAAATGTCTAGGGGGAAAGAAAAAGCCAAAAAGCTAAAAAAAATACGATTCAATACACAAAATAAATGTCAATACGTGTAAATACGTGTAAATACTTGTCAATACTGGAAATGAATGTAAATACCGGTAAATACGCGTAAATAAAAATTTCGTCAATCGCTAATGTCAAACTGTCTTATCGACTGAATTATTCATACAAAAAACTCTAAAAAGTATACTTTTTGTAAATAAAAAATAAAAATAAAAATTTTTTTTAATGTTTTTTAGCGGAAATTAATTTTCTTTTTAATTTTGCTGGGATTTGTGCGGTGATTATTCGCTGATTATTAAATCAGAAATAAATATGCGTAACATAACCTCACTTTTAATTACGTAATTAAAATTTACGTAATAAAGTCTAGCGTAATACTATTATTTTTATTTTTTATTTACAAAAAGTATACTTTTTAGAGTTTTTTGTATGAATAATTCAGTCGATAAGACAGTTTGACATTAGGTTTGACAAACGAAATTTTTATTTACGCGTATTTACATTCATTTCCAGTATTGACAAGTATTTACACGTATTGACAAGTATTTACACGTATTGACAAGTATTTACACGTATTGACAAGTATTTACGTCTCAACAATATGACTCAATACGATCAATATTTGTAAATATCGTTCAATATTTGTAAATATCGTTCAATATTTGTAAATATCGTTCAATACGGTAAATAGATGTTAATACTCGTGCAATAACCCCAAATAAAAATTCAATAAATTTTGTTCTTTCCCCCTAGGAAAATGTAATGTAGCGCATTGTCATCAATGTTGATTGACGTCATAAATGCATATCATCTGTATTAATATTGACATATTATGCATATTATTTCACCAATATTTGTTCAGAACGTACTAGTACCAAGTAATATGAGACTAATTTCTTTACAACCAACCATATCATTGAAAAGTGTAATTGAATTAAATTTATTGAAAACGATACGTGTATCGTGTTTTATTCTTTAGAATATTATTTTGTTTTCAGTGGGAATGAAAATGGACAATTCAATACAACACAAACATCGATATTAATTAATTTCAAGGTAAAAACTGCACCCATACTAATCATTTGTGTCGCAGACATAATTAACTGAATAATATACCGCGCAAATTTACACACGTTCTCGTTTCTTCTTTTTAATTGAGGCAATTAATAACACTTTAAGGCGTTACATTACAATGTAATAGTTTTATTTATTATTTTTTTCTACAAAAAGGACTGAAACTATGGAATTCTCTTCATTCTGTTTTGGTTCGTGACAAGAGTAAGTCACAGTGAATATTTTAATTTGGTTTCTAAAATTTATTACTCGAGAAAAGTTCGAATTCAAATAAAAACCTGACCAACATAAAAATGGATGACCATTCATCAAAAGTACCAAGACGTTCACTCGGCAATGTTGCACGACGTGTGGTTCGAATAAGACGACAAAGTCGTTATGGTCGTCCGGTTCATGCGGTTTGGAAGGTTTTTTCGGAGTACAGTGAAACGAGTACAGTGCATGGTGTTCGATATTTGGGCGAAAAAAGACGACATTGGTCCGAACGGATTTGGTGGATAGTAACTGTTTCGGTGTCGGTATTCTTATGTGCTGGATTTATATTTCAAGCATGGTGGAGATGGCAAACTTCACCAGTGATCATTACTTTCGCCGATGAGGCAACACCTATTCATGACATCATATTCCCGCAAATTACGATTTGCAGCGATTTAATGGTTAATTCATCAATTTTCAACTATTCAAGCATTCGAGAGAAATTATCGATGGAAAATTTTACTCTTCTCGATTTAGATTCCGAAACGATACAGAGATTTCATTCATTAACCAATATTTGTACAAATTATCCGCCGTATTATTTAGGTGAATATATTCAATATAAAAACTATACAATCGACAGAAACATCATGCCTTTTTTGAAAGAGGTAGCTCCCACCTTGTTTCAAGACTCCAAATATTGTAATTTGGCCGCTCAACAACAATTCGATTGTTCAACTCT
>NW_022203989.1:0-4330 GCF_009176525.2 Contarinia nasturtii | reverse complement strand
TACTTTACCTTACACACTAGGTGTGTGCGGAAAAGTAAAATGTGTAATAAGGTGATATTTTCAATAAATAAAGTGTCTTACGGGAGCAAGACGAACTTTTCCGCACGGTGGTAGATGCGTATTTTATTAAGCAAGTTCAAAATAATATTTGTTCGATTTTTCAGGCCTTTCAAGCGGTGTAAAGTTCGAGACAAGGTATATCTTGGCATCGAAATATTCTTTATTTTAATAGAAGAAGTACTCGCAAAAATTTTTCACACTTTCATGATGAACCCATTTGTATAACATTTAAAAGCATTCCATTTTCTAATAAAACACTAAAAAAGAATTGTCTTTCGTTAATTTTGCCATTAAAATTATTTTTGAAACGCTCTTCATATTGGAAGTATAAATTAAAACGTAAGGATTCGTATCTAACTTCATATCTATCACACATGCAATTGTTTGGACAGTGAAAGCTGTTTTATCTTAAAGAGCGTCAAAAAATCTACTAAATTCGATCTGTCAAAGTGAAAACAATTCTGCACACACAAGTTTTTATTGCGATTAAAATGTCGAATTACGTTCCAACAAAACAGCATTTGCGGGAAGAAATGCTTTTGTACTTTAATCAAAAGAAAAGTTCTGCTGAATGTCATCGTTTGTTGTCGGAAACGTATCCCAAATATTCAATTTCAATAAGTGTATGTGAAAAATGGTTTAGAAGATTCAGAAGTGGTGATTTTGACACGGAAGACAAAGAGCGTCCAGGCCAGCCGAAAAAATTTGAAGATGAAGAATTGGAATTGTTACTCGATGAAGATCCATGCCAAACGCAAGAAGAACTCGCTAAATCATTGGGAGTTACTCAAGCAACCATTTCACAACGTTTAAAAGCATTAGGGTTCATCCCAAAATTCGGAAACTGGTTGCCGCACGAATTGAAACCGAGAGATGTTGAAAGGCGTTTTACCATCTGTGAAATGCTGCTCGCAAGACAAAAAAGCAAGTCATTTTTGGATCGAATTGTTACGGACGATGAAAAGTGGATCCACTACGATAACCCAAAGC
Source organism: Contarinia nasturtii (assembly GCF_009176525.2). Taxonomy (NCBI): domain Eukaryota; kingdom Metazoa; phylum Arthropoda; class Insecta; order Diptera; family Cecidomyiidae; genus Contarinia; species Contarinia nasturtii. The sequence continues at coordinate 3,280 of NW_022203989.1, read as the reverse complement.
GAAAAAAATCATACGTTCGACGCGGCGAACCAGGACCATCGCAATCAAAGCAAGATATTCATGGTTTCAAGGTAATGCTCTGTGCTTGGTGGGATCAAAAGGGTATCGTGTATTATGAGCTGCTGGAACCGGGTGAAACAGTCACAGGAGATCGCTATCGACTACAACTGATGCGATTGAAGCGAGCATTGGACAAAGATCGGAAAGAATGGAGGGGAAAACACAACCAGTTAATTCTTCAACATGACAATGCTCGGCCACATATTGCAAATGTCGTCAAACAATACTTGTCGACAATAGGATGGGAAGTTCTACCCCACCCGCCGTATTCACCAGACATTGCTCCTTCTGATTACTACTTGTTTCGAACGATGCAAAACGAATTGGCAGGCAAACGCTTCACTTCTTCGGAGGAAATCGCAAATTGGGTCGGTTCGTGGTTTCGTTCAAAACAACAACCAATCCTTTGGCACGGAATCCATGAATTGGCTGGAAAATGGGAAAAAGTAGTGGCTAGCGATGGACAATACTTTGGATAAAAAATGTGTACCATGCTCTTGAAATAAATGCCCAATTTCAGTGAAAAATCCTTACGTTTTAATTTATACTTCCAATACAAAAGTCACAAAAAATTTGGATTTTTGTATGGGAGCCATGTCTGTATGCTACCTTAATGGCGTGAAACTTTGCACAGGTTTTTTTTTCACAATAAAATAACATTCGGAGGGTTTGGGTATCTCTCATACAAAATATTCGTTTTTAGACCAAAAATTGAAATTTTTTTATGGGAGGTACCCCTAATTTTTATTGAAATCTACTCAAACTTTCAGAATGTTACTTTTTTGTGTAAAAAATAGTCTTTGCAAAGTGTCACGCCATTTAAATTGCATACAGGCATGGCTCCTATACAAAAATTCAATTTTTTGTGATTTTTTCAAGGAAACTGTATCAAAAGTGTCCTTTATTTCCAAAATTATTCACGGAGATTTAAAGTCAACTTATGTTTCAAACAGTATGAAATATTATGATCCAGCACATGATACCAGAGCAACACCACTACGACGAAAATTGAACTCTTTTTCATAGGTATCACTTCAGGCATGACATTTTTTTTTCCATGAACCAAAATCGTTTAAAATCTAATGGTTTCTATTCTCCGCGACTCCCAATCATCCTGTACAGTCAGATTTTAAATAACTTTTGGGGGGGTTGAGATAATCGACGTACCACGTGTGGGTACAACAACCATGCTCAAAACGGCCTGATTCGGATTCTCTGACCTCAGAAACGTCCAGAAAACATGTTTTTGAAATGTGGAAAATTTTGACCCATTGAAATACTTTCCCCTTTCACACTAGGTGTGTGAGGAAAAGTAAAACGAACAAATTCCGAGTGCATGAAGGCGAAACTTTTGGAAAAAATCAAATATTATGATAATGACAAAAATGAATTCAATTGAGTATGATGAATTGAATTGTATGAATGAAGAATCTGAATGGTCAAGGTAAAACCAAAGTTCAAACATTGAATAGAAAGCGGCATAGATATATCTTTATATTTATATAGTCTTTACTCCGAAAAACATTTGGATGTTGGATCTTTTTCATATATTTGCTCAAACAACACACGCAAGCACAAGCAAATATTGGAAATGATTTGACAAATGTTTTTTATGGTGAAACTTGTTTGCAAGCACTTCTTAGAGCTAAGTTCATCATTGCTTTCGTTACACACATAGATATAAAGTGTACAACATATTTAAAACCAACTTGAAGCACACACATATACATGCTTTCTGTAATATATTCGCTCGGTTATGATGTAAATACGTGCGTACAGAAAGACGTTACCAATCGTGGAGGCTACTAACATTCATTTCAGTGAGAAAAGTACTATTATATTGCCGCATATTGAAAACGCGTTCGCGTGTTCAGCTCTGTATGTTTCACATAGATACTTCAATGCGGTCTATGGGTCTTTGATTTTTAGTTAATATTATGTAAGTAGGTAGTAAAAAATGTTTATATGTAAACATGCGACCTTGGTGCGAATTCGAATGCTCGCAACTCAACAACGTATATTTTCAAAGTTCACTATTCATTTGTCTTAGGCTTTGTTATTGACTGTATTGTGCGTTTTTCGTTTGTTCAAGATTTCGTTTAACATTTAAATGAGATATTTCCGCGTTGGGTCGTCATCCTCAAACTCACTCAATAATCGTTTCTTTATTATGCGCTTTTTGTTCTCATCAAAAATATCATGATTGACATATCATGGTATTTTGTAACATTGTGTGGATTTTGAACCGAGATGGAATTATTTCACAAAATTTAATGCATAGTTGATTCTTCCTTTTTTTAACTTATTCATGGTACACAATTTTTCTTTTATTTTGATGAAAAGATTGTGTTTTAATTTCGAATAAGAAAATTGACACATAAGAAGTAGTAGTCTCTACCAAAATCTCAAACATCTCAATTGAATTAATTCTAAAACAAATTTTACAACGCATTCGCTATTTTGTATGTATATTGTAGAATGAGTGAATAATCAGTGTGATTATAGTTTTGAAAAGAAAGCTCTTTAGGCATTGAAAGGTTTGATGAAATTGAAAAAAAAAATTGATAATAAGTGTATATGTGTATACTAACCAGTTATTGTTCTTCTATCTTTGACTACTGTTCAGTCATTCTATGTCAACATCAGTGGAAGAAAACAAAGAAAAATTGCCTGCAAAGAGAAAACCAGAAAAAAAAAAATGAAATTGTTCTCGAGTCGAGTAAATCAAATACAAATTGCCTAATCCATGTTATGAGAAGAAAAAGAAAAAAAAAACAGAAAGTGTTTTTTTCTTGCAGTGTTAGCGTGCGATACCCATCATCTGACGCATTCTAATAGCTAAATATATACGAAACCTCAACCGAAAACGAATTAGTCTCGAGTTGCCCAATAAACAATAAAGAGAATTGAGAAAATTCTAGTGCTCACAGAAGCGAAACAATGAATTGAAGAAATCAGATTACGTAAATTCCACGATTTTAAATAGACCAATCTCATCATAAGTTACGTTTGTATTACAATCAATGGCCTATTTACACATTGTAAAATCGCTTTTTCTATTTCTTTTGAAATCATATATATCGAAACTTTCTCCAGGCGTTGAAAAAATGAATGGAATTTTCTTGGAGTATAAAATATAAGTAGTTTTTTGTCGATATATTGTGACTACTACTAATAATCGTGAATTATGTATGTGAAATGTAGATTTTTTGTTACAAAA
>NW_022203988.1:0-2222 GCF_009176525.2 Contarinia nasturtii | reverse complement strand
GAATGTGGTTGTTAAACAAGTGATTGACTTGTGGAAACGTGCACGGATCCCCACTATTTCAGACATTAGAATAAATGTAAAAATTTCCGAATTGTATGAAAATCACATCAAGTTCCGCCAGAGTGATGAGAAAAACAAATCATACAAGGTATTTTTTTAATTTCTCTAATATTTCAAATTTCAAAGTGGTTTTTTGCGATATAAAATTTCTATAAGGTCGATGATACTTTTTCAAATTTGCATAAAATAATGACAACAATTTATTTATACACATTTTTTATTCATTGAGTTCATATTACATTATGTTGGTTTGCATTGCCTCTTTTCTCGTAATTTATTTAGAAGGAAGCATCTAAATTGTTTGATATCTGTGCCTGCAAATGCACAAAAATTCGAGATTGTAATTGTCCTGATAGCAAAAAGGTTCCGGCAACCGAACGAACATTCCTGTCCGATCAAAGATCAACTCGTAGAATGTTGTTGAAAAAGGTCGACAATGAACAAGATATGGTTGAAAATATTGACGTTGACGAAAGCGATACTTGTTCAAATTATTCAATGAAATCAATTCCCGAAAGAATCGATATATCTGCATCGACGTCAACAGCCCCAGGAAGAAGCCTGCGATCTCGCTTCATTGACAGTAATCCCGAAAATAGTCGAATTTATAACAATGTCGAACTCCATGAAATTGCCATCATGGCTGATAGATACAGTCTATCAGACCGCGCTACTGCGGCCATAGCAACAGCTACTCTTGTTGATTTTGGTATCGTCGATACAAATAACAAACGGCTTGTAATTGACAGAAATAAAGTGCGCCGAGCTCGTCGAAAGCTTCGTGAAGCTCAAGTGGAAAACTTGTCATTCGAAGGTATCCGGGGGCTGTACTTTGATGGAAGAGGCGACTCGACATTGCAATACGATGGTGATAGATTAAAAACAGCGAAGGAAGAACATATCGCGTTTGTTCAGCAGCCTCATTCATACTACATCGGCCATAAATCAATATCATCTAAAGCCGCCATGGACATCAAAAATTGTATTGTAGAATTTCTCGCTGAAAAAAACATTCCCCAGATGTTGATTGATGTCATTGGTAGTGATGGAGAGCGAGTGAACACAGGCTGGCAGGCGGGTGTTATTCGTAAATTAGAAATTGAGTGGGACAGGCCTCTCCAATGGTGTATTTGTTTGTTGCACATGAACGAACTACCTTTACGAGCACTCATAAAAGGTTTAGATGGATGGACAAGTGGCCCCTACACATTCTCGGGATCGATTGGAAGACGACTTGCGACATGTGAGACACTTGAAATTGCCGATTTTGAACCGATTACTTTACCACCATCCATGACAAATGTAGCCAGTGTAGCTGATGAACTGAGCACCGATCAGAAGTACTTGTTTGACATATGTTTAGCTATTTCTGGAGGTCCACGAAATTTCCCAAAGACATTTAAAGCACGAGTAATTGGCCCAATCAACCATTCTCGGTGGACTACAACAGCTAACCGGTTGCTTCGTGTATATGTATCCGATTCAAAACCTTCTGAAAAGTTGAAGACAATTGCCAATTATATTATGAGTGTGTATGCACCAACTTTACTCCAAATCAAGCACAAGTCGTCAATTGTCTATGGTCCTTTACATTTAACAAATATCGTTCGAGCTTCGCGCTTTCTGGAGGGTGAAGCACTGCGTATTGTAAACGAAAGCATCGCAAACAACACTTATTTTGCCCATGCAGAAAATTTGACTTTGACTGTATTAAACGATGACGACGAAAGTGTTCGTCGTAAGGGATGGTTAAAAGTTTTAGTGGGCAGAGAATTGGAAAATGAAACAGATTCTGATTCGGTTCGTATTTTTCGTGCACCTAAAATTAACTACGAATGCAGTAGTTATTTGGATCTAATAGACTACGACGCTTTCAACCATGTCAATCCACCGGTTTTGTTTCATTTACCAATAAGCAGTGAAAACATCGATTTTTTATGTAGCAAACCAATTCTCTATCACGAATCCTGTGTTCATCTGAACTCAATGCCAATCCACACACAATCCGTTGAAAGAAGCGTGAAATTGGTAACCGAGGCTTCAAAAAAAGTTTGCGGCGAAGAAGCAAGAGATGGCCACATTCTAAATACAATCTCATCTCGAAACGCCATGGATAAATTTGAATCGAAGCGAGACTACAATCCGAATCCGAAAGATGACTT
>NW_022203987.1:0-1048 GCF_009176525.2 Contarinia nasturtii | reverse complement strand
TAATCATCGCAAATTCGAAAGCTGCTTTGAATGCCACCTACCGATTTCCAAAATGACTGATCATGCAGCCAAATGTTCAGCAAAGAACTGGTTTTTCAGTACTTGGGCTGATGTTTACGTGAAAGTTCCTGCTATCAGATGTGTACTGTTGTTCAAAGATCCAGTTTTTACCTATGTAAATGGTCAGATTTTTGGTGTAAATGCAGGAATGCAACTTTTTTCATCAATGGCTGATGCCTTCTTCAAGTTCGAATCGGAAAGGAAGGTAATTTTGCTCACCACTGGATTTAGTCGTCTGCGAATACCCTTCGTTGTGAAAGATGATGCAAAATGTACCGAAAAATTGATTTTCATTACGTCGCAAGATCGAACAATTGTCGCCACACAGGGTTCACGCATTGTGAATGAATACAACATCTTCAACGATTTCGAGCACAACACTCCACTGGTCTTTGGAATGTCCAGCGACAAGGATACCTCCATAAGTATCGATGTTCACAGCAGCGGTGGCATTGTAGATGTTCACGAAATCGAATACCGCGCGCGCGACGGTAAATTTAATATTCCACGTGAATTAGACATCAAGTCTAAGAACTTTGTACCCAAAATGTTTGATGCCATTTTGCCCACGAAAAAAATTAAGAATTGATCGCCTTATGTCGCAATATGTCGACAACAAACAATTAAACATCGAACATTTTGGTAAGCGAAAAGTTCACACAAACGCTATAATTCTAAGTTTAAAAAAATCATCATTTTTTACCGTATACGAACACGAAAACGCAAAAAAAAATTGAAGGGAATGTCAAAGAATAAAGACAAGACTTCTACTCAAAACTAATTGAAATATAACGCCGTAGCACAACTTACTGACAAAACGTAGTCATTTGAGTAGGAGTCTCGCCTTCATTCTCGGACAATAAAATATAACAATATTTTCCATAAAAATTAAAATTTATTAACACTCTGACGAACTGAAATACTCTTTAATAATATTTATCATGAAAATTGAAAATGTCAATGAATGACTAATTTATAATAAATATCA
>NW_022203986.1:0-1483 GCF_009176525.2 Contarinia nasturtii | reverse complement strand
CAGAGACAACAGAGCAACAGCACTTTAGCTTAAATGTTTATATTCAAATTGAATAACTCAATGCATAAATATAATCACTTTTAAAGTTGATATGAATGCGACATTCGATTTGATTCGATTCGAAAATTGCTGAGCTCACAATTTCTGAAGCAAACATTTTGGTATGTTTCGTTCGATTTATTTTTCGATAAACACAGATATTTTCAAAGAAAGAAAAGAAAAGCGCGTTTTGCCGATGTAAGACATTTGTCTTAAAATTATTATTCACTAAGAATAATTGCTATGTAAGTTTTTTTGCATTATAAATAGAGGTGTGATAATTAGTTTATCCTTCAATTCAGTCTTACGAATCGACGGAAAAACTTAAATACCTTTATTCAAACTCTTCGATTTTTTTTTCCTCAAATCAACTCAACTGAAAAAAGCAAAATGGGTTGGAAGTGGGTCTGGAAAGTGGCAAAATACGTGGCGGCTGTCATGACCGGATATGAAGTTAGTGATTTCATTGGGAATGATGGCAAAGTTGAAGACAAACTCAATACAGTTGCTAACAGCTTGACCGTTAGTGTCACCAACGGCTTAAATAAAGCGAACGCACAAATCAACTCAGACATGGCCTCCTTAAAAATCATAATTTTGATCAACGTCTTAATTGTTTCGGCCATCGTCGTCTTAGCCGCAATTATATGGGCCATCATTTCAGCCAAACGTTGCTGCGCTAAGGCTGTAAAGAAAGGCCTTGACGAAGTCTAAATGGTATGTAAAATGGGAAATAAGTGTTCTTGTGAATTAATTTATTTATGATTTTGTTCTTTCTTTTCAGATTATTCATCGTGATGCTCTGAAGTTAATTGCCTAACACCACGTTACAACAGGTAATTATCAAGTGTTCAAATAAATATAAAAGTGAAGTGTTTTAAGCAAAAGAAAATTGCTCTAAACCAAAAAATAATTGACAAAGTGGTGCATATAATACATTTGATCCGCTGAAAATAGCTTTTTTATTGATTCAAGTTTTAAAAAACTGCAGTATAGTGTGATTTGATTATTTATTGATAACTGTTAGTTAGTAGCTCACAAAAACAAATTTTATTGTGATTATGTTGTTTAATATGTGTGTTTTTTTATTTTCAGTTAATTTCGCAAATTTATTCATCACATGAATCCAGAACGAGTATCATCAACAATGGAACAAATACAATAAACTTTAATCGTCAATTTCGTTGTATTAATGTTTTTCATTAAAATAATAAAGACAATGATACCGTAAAGAATCCAAAGATTTTTTTTTCACTTGAATAAAAGACAATTCATGCTCTATTTTTCAGATCTAATAAGTTTTAGCATACTGAATGAAAATGTCGCATGTTATTTCTTTGAATTTCTAAATTAGTCAATTTTTTTTCGATCTATTGTCGAAATTGTAGTTTTATAGTGTGACCGTACATAGGGTGCTTCATTTTTTGTGAATTTTTCAGAATCA